>NC_062559.1:53530508-53780508 GCF_016906955.1 Phacochoerus africanus | reverse complement strand
AGAGCACGGGTATGTGGCACAGGACAGGCAGGGTCAAGACCAGAGGAGGCAGGTCCTAGGTCTGGAAGCCTGGCAGGGGGTCTGCAGGACAATTCAGCCTGCGCATCAGCGAGGTGAAACTCAGCAAGATCCAAGGTAGACCTCTGTCGGCTGCAGGGTCTCCAGCTCAGTGAGGAGGAGCAGGTGAGAGGTCAGTCCCTCAGGCCACCAAGCTGGCGTTCAGGCCATGGTTCTGGCCGACGTGGGGACCGTCTTACAAGGTCAGGGCACTGCTGACATGGACCAGGTTTCACATTTTCAACTTGAGCTCTGACCACACATCTCACTTGCAGGTGGACCTGTCCAGCTGCCTCCTTCTATTTCCGTTTGGATGCTGGCCTTCCAAGGATTTCTTTTTTGGTGGTGGTGTCTTTTTAGGGCTGCACCCGCAGTGTATGGAAGTTCCCAGGCTAGAGGTCCAATCAGAGCTGTGGCCGCCGGCCTGCACCACAGCCACAGCCACTCCAGATCCGAATCGCGTCTGTGACCTACACCACAGCTCAGGGCAATGGTGAATCCTTAACCCACAGAGCGAGGCCAGGGATTGAACCTGTGTCCTCATGGATGTTAGCTGAAATCGTTACTGCCGAGCCCGATGGGAACTCCCCCAGGTAGTTCAGAGAGCCCATTTGGAACACTCAGTTCTCATCCTTATTTCCAGCTCCCCCGCCAGCAGCCCCCCCAGCAGGATTTTCTCCAGTCTTTCCTCCTGTCAGAGGCCTTGCCCTCCAGCCATTTGCTGGAGCAGGAATCCTGACCCTGACCTTCCTCTCCTCCATGCACAGGCAGGAGCACGCTCTGTCATTCTTCCCCAGCCCGGAGCTCCCATGCGCCCCGTCCTCCGCCAGCGCACTAGTCCGCGGTCCCATCACACTGTGGCTGGAGCTCGGGCTCCTTATGGGCCTCCCCTTTCCACTCCGTTCTGTTTTCTTTCTGGATTCCGGGCAGCCTTCCATCTTGTATACTGTCCATCTTATAATCGTATATAATTGGAATACTGTTGCTCCTTTGCTTAAAATCTATCGATGCCTTCTTGCTGCCGTTAAATCAGCATCGACATGTTTTTCTCTCCGGGTCCTACAAGATCCGGCTCCGCCAGATCCGGCCTCGTTTGCCTAACCCGCGTGTTTCCTCCCTCCCCCTGCCACTCACTGGTCGCACTTCTGGATCTGAATTTGCCCAGTGCTGGCACCTTCAGGACCTCATCCGGCATCCCTCACGTGGGTCGTTCGCCTCTCCCCTCTTTGCCTGGCCTGTTCCTCTCATCACTGAGATTTCTAATTAACTGTCACCTCCTCCAAGAGGCCCTCCCTCTTCCCGGGTCTAACGGGTCACGTCTTCCCCTTCTCCCTCCTTCGAACCTCATTGTTTCCTTCCTGCCACCCATCACAGGGCATGATTGTGCATCCGTTTGGTGCTTTACTCCACGAAGCTCTAGGAGGCAGGTGCCCTCTCGTGCAGCCTCTGGTGCAGGTCCTTAAATTCAGTGACTATATGTGACATGACGGAAGTGTTTAGCCCAGTGTGGATCCGGGCGAGCAGGATGGTGGCGCTGACTCAGAGCTGGCGCGGCGGGCAACCTGCAGACTACCCTGCTCTTGGGGAGAGTGCTGTGAGCACCCTGTTCAGAGTTCAGAGGGCTCAGTGCGGCTGCCTACACCTGAAGGTCACGGGCCTTCCACACCTGCCATTTGATGGGGCAGGGTAGGAAGAGACAGGAGTTGGTAATACCAGGGCCCTCAACACCTTCTGTGGCCTCTTTCACTGGGGGCTGGACAAGTAACTGAAAGTCTATAACATTAGATCATCCCAAGATCAAGGCCCTTGAAGGACATGAGATAACATTGGGACATACATCTGACTTCCTGGTGTGACTGGGAGGGGAGAGGCAGGAAGACCCATCTAGTTCCCATACGAGTCACTTTAGGCTTTAGGACCTCAGTACCTTGCATATCATCGGAGTCATCCCACTGCGTTTTAGGAGAATGCATCCAGAATGTAGATTCAGAACAGACGTGGAATATTGAGAAGGTTCGGTATTAATAGCGCCTCTTCAGTTCCTACTAATACCTTCAGGTGTTCCTGACAAAACTGCTGGCCGAATTGTAGAGAAAAGGCCACTGACCTGTCATTTTTGTTAAATATATCAGCAGAAACTTTCCTAGAGTAATGCTCTGAGTCAGGCCCTCATGTCGTTCGGTTCATGGATCAGGACTCTGAAACACGCAGAGGTCAGGTTGTTTGCCCAAGGTCATGCTGCCACAAAGTCCTCATGCTGACTGGGAACCCAGGGTGTTTGGTGTGTAAACTCCTCTGCATGCCACAGGCATGGCCAAAACCAGACAAAAAACCCACCGGCACATCCGCAACAGTCTGAAAATGGATATGAAAAATGTTCTATAGTTTTACTGTTAAAAAGAAAAACAGCAGTTCCCGCGGTGGTTCAGTAGTTAACAAACCCGACTAGTATCCGTGAGGTTGTGGGTTCCATCTCAGGCCTTGCTCAGTGGGTTAAGGATCTGGTGTTGCTGTGAGCTGTGGCGTAGGTCACAGACGCAGCTCAAATCCTAGGTTGCTGTGGCTGTGCTATAGGCTAGCAGCTGTAGCTCCAGTTTGACCCCTAGCCTGGGAACCTCCATATGTCCAGTGAGGCCCTGAAATATTATTCTAACTGTAAGAAAATATTTAAAGTATAGCAAATTATGAAGATAATAAAATTACCTCTCGTCCTACCAACCAGTGTTAACCACTGTAAATAGTTTAGTGTGTTTCTTCTAAGACTTTTCTGTGCACGTGTGTGCCGAGACTAGTTGCAGTTATTGTGTCTTTTTACCTATTTGACTCAATTTATATTTTGGTATTTTTACTTTCAATCGTATCACTAACACTTTCTCACTTATTAATTGTTCTCTCACAATGTGGTGTGTAGCTTTCCATATCTGAGTATATGAATATTTGCTGAATGACTGTCTCCTTACTGTCACATTCCGCACTTGTTTTTGATTCTTTTTAGGTGTGCCGTTTGTAAACAGTGGGCCGATTTGTGTTCCCTAAAAGAGGTGTTGAAGTCTTAAACCTGGTGCCAGTGAATGTGACCTCCTTGGGAAATAAGATCTTGAGAAGTACACTGGAGTTAAGATGAAGTCATACTGGATTGGGGTTGGCCCTGAATCTGATGAGTGGTGTCCTGAGAAGGAGAAAGAGACTTAGGGAATCGCATGCCCAGGAAGTATGATCACGTGGAGATGGAAGCAGGGGTTAGAGAGATGCAGCTGCAAGTGAGGGAGGCCAAGGATGGCAGGCAAGCCCCAGAAGCAGGAAAGGGCAGGGACGGGGTCTCCTTCGACAGTGCGGACAGCTTGCTGGCCTGCAGAACTGTGAAGAAGTAAGTTTCTGTTGTTTCAAGCCACCCACTTGGTGGCCATTTATTTCATCAGCCCTAGGAAATGAATACAATAGTCATATTTTGCCTTTCGACCAAATTTGAAAAACATTTCCCTTAAAAAATTTGGAGGTGGCGTTCCCATCATGGCTCAGTGGTAACAAACCCAACTAGTGTCCATGAGGACCCAGGTTTGATCCCTGGCCTGGCTCAGTGGGTTAAGGATCAGTCATTGCTGTGAGCTGTGGTGTGGGTCACAGATGTGGCTCAGATCCTGGTATTGCTCTGGCATAGGCCGGCAGCTGTACCTCTCATTTGACCCCTAGCCTGGGAACCTCCATCTGCTGCAGGTACAACATTAAAAAGAAAAAGAAAAAAAAATGGAAGGGCTGAATCTACTTTTCATTTGTCATTATCATTAATACATTTAACATTTATTGTCACAGTTCTTGTGTCAGGAACCTGGGCATGGTTTAATTGGTGGCTCTAGATCAAAGACTTACAAGACTGCAGTTGGCCTGAGGCTCAGGGCTGCATTCTCATCTGAAGGCTGCTGGACGGCTGGGGTTTGTTGTTACGGCTGGGGTTTGTTGTTCCTTATAAATTGGTGGGGTGAGGGTCTCAATTTCCCACAGGCTCTTGGCTGGAAGCCTCTCTCCGTTCCTGGCTAGTGGTCCTCTCAGCTGAGCAGGTTATGGCAGGGCAGCGGGAGTCCACAGGGTGAGGGAGAGAATGAGAGAGGTCGAGACAGAAGCCAAGCCTTCCTATAACTTAACCTTGACCTCTGTCACCTCGGGTAGCTGGAAAGCTTAGCTACGACCTACACTCCAGGAGATGGGGTTACGCAAGAGCATGAAGTCCGGGACAGAGGGACCCTTGGAGGCCGTCTTCGAGGCTGCCTGCCACATCTTGGTTTTCGCTCTCAGCTTGTGAGATAGCATTTTACCTTCGTTCACGTTGCTAAGAAAGTCTGAGTCAGCCGTAAGCTTTCACGGGAAGTGGTCCCTGAGGGTTTGGACTGCCATTGGCCCCGAGCGCTGGGAAAAACGTCCTGCTTCCTCTTTTAACCTGTTTTTGTCAGAAATGGTTGGCAGGGATCCCATGGCTATGTTTTAACCAAATCTCAGCCATCAATTCAAGGTTCCTCCACGGTCATCTGGTATGGAACCCCGCAAAGGATGTCGCTAAGCGTGGTCAGAGTTTGTTGCTTTGTGTTTCGGAGTGGGGGGTTTTTGTCTTGTAATTTCGTATTTTACAAATGTTATTGGATGTGCCAAGACACACGCTTTTTCCTTGGTCTTCCTGTCAGCTGTAAACTGTCACCCACTGCCGTCCGCTTAGGGTTAGGCTCAGGGTTAGGGTCTTTCCTCCTCTCAAGGGAATCTTATCCCCTCACGTCTTTCATTAGTGCTGCTTTGATTTCGTTCCATTCTTTTTTTCTGAACCACCTTTCAGGCTTTATAATTGTGATCATCTGTAGCTCTCATGTCCTTCTTTCGCTTGGTTTTTCCTTTGTTCTAGGAAACCTTCGGTGCCCTCCACCACGCAATTGATTTGGGGTTTTGTGTCATTGCTTCTTCCCTACATTCAATGCAAATTTGAAATGTTTTAGTTTTAACAATGTGATTTTAGCATTCTTGCAATTGGTTTTTCATTTTATTGCTCCCCTTTTAATTTTATCCTTTTGTCTTTTCACTTCAGATGTGTTCCTATTCAGAGTTGCCTTCTCTTGTCTTTCATTGAAGAACTCAAACATTTTCCTGAAATTTCTTCTCAGTCCTGAGACAGATGTGCAAAGTGTTCTGTTCTTCCCTATCTCCTGGGCGTGGTTTTCTTCCTCCTTTTTCCTGCAAGTTATTTTCTCCCTATTTCTCTTCCTTGTCCTTATTTCCACACAAGGCTCTGGCTAGTACTTTTCAGTAAACAAGACCAAACTGCTTTCTTAGTTGTGCCCATGTAATGTATTTGTCTCCCATTTCACATAGGCTTCCATTCTGTTGTACTGGCGGAGCCACCTGATTCTTCCTGCCTTATTTCTTTCGTTTGTTGGATGGATTAAATACGCGAAAAACATTCGCCATCCCAGACTCATGTCTCTGCCCGTGTCCTGACATTGACTTTCTTCCTGTAGGCCCTTACCCCATCTTCACACCATGGATTTCTGGTTTTCCACTTGGAGCTGAAAGAGAATGCTGTTGAGATGTTGTAGAGATAGGCCACCTCACTCCAGCTTAACCGTCTTCTACGTATTACCCGTTTTCTTAGATTTGGGTGTTGTCTCTTGATATTGGTTTTAAGTGTATTTTTACTTTTTATGTGTTTTCATAGAAAGAAGTTGGAGGACTTGCTTAGTGGCTGTCATCAAACATTGCATTGAAAGAAAACTCTGTACTGATGTAATAATACTGGCCTCTTTAATCTGTTTGCTGCAGTGCTGCCTAAAACTCTTTATAAAAGGCGTAGATCATGTCACCCCCTTCTTAAAGCCCCTGAATGTTCTTATGTTCAAAACTCCTTATCACGGAGTATTTGATCTTCTTCAAAATCTCACGTCTGCTGCCGTTTCTGGCCTCATTCTTCACACTGTGCCCCAACCCTCTATGCTTTGGCCAGTGGTATTCCCTCTGCCCCTGATGTCCTTGCATTCAAGTTTGCATTAAAAACGCTCGTTCAGGACTTAGCTCCAGCTTCATCTCCATAAAGAGGAGGCTTGGTAAGTCTGTCTTTGTGCATGAGCTGGCTTCAATGCCTCTGTTTCCTTATTACGTTTATTTGATCCTGGCTGGACAGAGGAGGTTTCTAGTCGACCTCTGTAATCCCCAAAATTGGTACAATGCTCATACATATTAAACGCATTAATATAGCTACTGGTTCAACGAAATCTTGGATATGTAAGTACATTTCCTCTTGCTCCTAGTAAAATAAAAAGAGTAGTAAAGATAGGGGCTAGTTCCTCTCTTTAGGTCTTTTTATCTCTTGAGGGTTTATAATCCAATTCTTCAGGTTTTGTTGTTGTTTTTGACTGTAATTGAAGAAAATCATGGACTTTGAGAGTAAACTTGTGGTTGCCTGGGGGGAAGGGGAGGGAGTGGGATGGATTGGGAGCTTGGGGTTAACGGATGCTTTTGGAATGTATTAACAATGAGATCCTGCTGTGTAGCACTGAGAATTACGTCTAGATGCTTACGACGGAGCATGGTAATGGGAGAAAAAGTATGTATACATGTATGTGTAACTGGGTCCCCATTGTATACAGTGGGGAAAAAATTGTGTTGGGGAAATAACAATTAAAAAAAAAGAAAGAAACTTTTTATCCTATAAAAAAATCATCAACTGCATTGTGACTTTGTCCACTGCTTCCACTCTGTAATGGCTGCTATGTCGACCCTCCTGGTGGCACCAGTGGCTTAAGACGGCAGCTGACTATTTATTTGTATCTTTTTAATTAAAGTACAGTTGATTTACAATGTTGTGCCAATTTCTGCTCTACAGAAAAGTGACCCAGTCATACATATATATACTTGTTTTTCATGTATTCCATTATATTCTATAACAAATGATTGGATATAATTCCCTGTGCTATACATTAGGACTCACTGTCCATGCATTGTATATATATTAGTTGGCATCTACTGACCCCAAACTCCCAGTCCATCCCACTCCTCCCCCCTACTCCCTGGGCAACCACAAGTCTGTTCTCCATGCCTGTGAGTCTGTTTCTATTCTTTAGATAGCGCATTCATAGCATATTTTAGATTCCACATATAAGTAACATTATATAGTATTTGTCTCTCTCTTTCTGACATATTTCACTTAATATGAGAATCTCTAGTTGCAACCATGGCATTTTTTGTTCTTTTTTACGCTGAGTAGTATTCCATTGTGTACCTATACCACACATCCTAAATGTAGATCAACAGATGAAGTGGCAGCTGATTCTCGAATGGCCACCTTGAGTGAATCTGAAAGGCTGCATCCGATCACTTATCTCCTTTGCCTTCCCCTTCAGTCCTAGCCCACTCCCTTCCAAGATTGTTTATGTTTAAACAACCAGACTAACCTTGTCGGCTGCATGAGCTCCTCATGCTGGCCTAGGATAGGCTGTATCTCTGAGAAAGGTCTTTACCCTTTGGGTGTCTCACTTCTAACCTCTGAAAAACAGGTTGACTGGTCCACACGAAGTCTGACAACTAAGTGTCCGAAAAGTAGTGTTGTTATTCTCTTCCCGAATATGCTGTCACCAGTTTCTGTGGAAATGATGTGTTGTCTATCTCGCTGTCGCTAACAGTACTACGGACTCCTGTGCGACACAGTAGCAAGTACACATCAGCTGCTAAGAAACAAGGATCTCGCTTTCCTACTGGAGACATATGCTTAAAACCCACAGCAACAACAATCACGAGAAAGTACCAAGAGGATGTTTGGAACCCACAGGGCAAAATCAGGAGAGATAGTTTAAGTACAATATCACTGACTTTCCTTCAAGTATCCGTATCTCATACACACCAAAGCGCGTGGATCTGATTTTTAAGAATGCGACGTTAAGATACCAGTCACTTCAGCAGCGGGGAGATGGATAGAGTACATTAGTAAGTGAGAAGTAGTCTTTCGCTGTTGTCACTTATGAGGATGAAAAGTATAAGAGCTCCGGCAAAAAAAAAAAAAAAAAAAATCCATTTCTAATTGTAGTGCAACCCACAAGCTTGCACACCCTATAACGAGAAAGCTACTTGTGAGCTGCCAGAATCTGCCATCCAATCTGTCTGGTAGTTGATTTCGTTATTGCATTTTGATGTGCCCTTGACAAGCTTCAGCACACAGAAATTCAGCACCTCCTCCTGGGCTCCTTCAGTCCCAGGAGGACCACGGAGGGTTGACAAAGACCTGGGCTTGGCTCTTTATTATTCACAAAGCTGGAATGTTTATAAACAGAAGGGAGTGTAAGGCGAGCACTTGCTCAGCCACATCCAGCAGCTCCCTTCTCTTGCATGTCGTTTAAGTGCCGACTCGGTCTCGTCCTGTGCCCTGTGCTTCACACACACAAAGACGCAGCCTGAGAACTGTCCTCAGGGTTTAGAATTGTGGACAAACACCTCTCGTGCCGTTTGATAATCCTGAGGCATTGTTCTACCTTGGGGTCTGTAGCATCTGCTGTTTTTGAAATCATCTTTGCGTGTCACCCGGATTGCCTTGGTCCCAGCAACAGCACCGGGCCACTCAGTCCCCTCGCTCATTCTCCTTTGCTCCTGCAACCAGACTCAAGCGGGGAAAATAGAGTGGATTCAGTACTACTATTAGTTTCCCAAAACGTATTCGCAGGAAAACTTAAGGGCAAGGCAATGAAAATGACTCATGCCACAGTGCCTTGGCAAATGTGCTCACTGTGATCACATCCTCTTCGTCGCGCTCTTCCATTCACTGGCGTTAATGTGATCTAAGTGTGCTGGCTGGGTTCCATTTGAAAGGTCATAACCAGCTCCTGGGGAGTAAGATGTTTTCAACATCATTTGTAACTACCCTAAACGTCTCCACTGCAAAGCAGAATTCTGTCCTGCACACTGGGCGCAGTATTGACCTGCAAACGTGTCCATTGCAAACCCTGAATGATAGAAAGAGATGGACTGCAAAGGGAGTTCCAGGATGTACTCTAATCTCAGGGCCTGTGATTGTGTTGATATTGGTGAATCGAGATGATTATAATATCTCACTCTCGACTGTTTTTGGCGGGGTTGGAGGGTGGAACAGGAGTGAAAGGGTAAAGGTACAATTTGCTACAATCATAAAAATGCATTTCATGAAATGGCTTTAACTACAATGGCAGAGTTTGCGAGATTTCCACAGCAAAATGCTTTCATATCCACGTATGTGTTTAATGTCTTATATTCTCTTTATAAGACTATATTACTGACATTTGAGGTTGTATGGTACATATAGCCTCCTGGCATTGCCTTTAGAAGAGCCAGAAAGCAGAGGGGAGAGAAGAAGGGAGAGTCAGGAGAGTTAACATATGTGGAATACTTTTTAGAGCCACAGTCTCATAGTCATTAGGTGTTTTACATATGCTATATAATTTAATATAATAACCAGGACACAGGTCTTTTCAAGGTAGGAATTATTCCCATTTCCCTGATAAGGAAAAGATAAAGAAAGATTAAGTAACATTCCCAAAGTCACACAGCTAGTAAATTAAATTCCAGGTCGTTCTGATGCCAAAACCATGCTTCTTCTCACAGCATCTTTTCTTTTTTAAGAGACAAGATGTCTAAACACCTAGATTTGACCCCAACCCACAAAAAAACTCCCAGGCAAAACGTGTACCTCAAAAGGACATCTGAAAATGTGCCTTAGTTGATAACAGCGGATAGAAGCCACTTATAGACAGAGTGCTCATGCTTCTGCTGGAAATGGGAAACAAATACATAAACTAGCTCCGGGGGCCTGTTTGCATTTGACACTAACTGGAATTCCTGGGTTACTCTTTTTCATTTTAAACATGCAATTAAACCAACTGTCCTAAGAAAACTCTTCCTGCTATTCCACATATAACCAAGTCCAGATGTGAAGCCGCGACCCTCCAATAATTGGTTAGTGTTTTCCTTTGACTGGTGTGACCTTTCTTAAAACCGACTCATCTCTCAAACTTGGTTAGATGTTCGTTTCCAGACCGAAATCAAATTTAGACCCTAAAGGGAGGAATGCCTGCAAACTGAAAATTCCGACGTAACTCACACACTGCTCTCGAAACATTAGAGCTTGAAGGGGAGGGAGGGATGATCTCTCAAGGACCAAAGATCCAGCCCCTCTCTGGTGCGTTCCTGTAGCTTCGCTCCTCTTCCAGGCGAGACCCTCGACTGGGGCTTTCTTGGCTTGGAGTCATTTTGCTGCAGTTAACATTTCGTTCACACATCATTAGGTGAAGCCCCGGTTCCAGAGATACACTGGTCTTGTCATAGCAGAAGAATGCTGCATGCACCTGCAGTTGGAAGTTTTTGTTGAGGGAATAGACTAAAATGAATGAAGAGATTGAATCCATTTACTTTTTTTGTGACTCCACCTGCTGTGGTGTATTTTTGTTGGACGGGATAACCAGAGGTGTGTTTATGGCTTCAGGGAAAGGATACATTAGGGCTTACATGGTTTTAAGGCTATTTTTTTCCCTTTAAAGCTATAAATCAAATTTCCATGAAAGTAGTTATATGGGTATGTGTAACTGTTATAGCCTTTGTGTGTGCATATGTGTATGTGTCCTACTCCCCCCCCCCCCCCCCCCGCCCTTTGGTGAGTCAGGATGGAATCATTTCCTTGGTTGTCGTTGGCCCAGGAATAACTTGAACATGGTCCTACGGTGTCAGTACAGTATCTCTGACGTATTTGACATTGACAGCAAGGTTAGAATAAAAACTATCCTGCCATTTTTATGAACTTAGAGTTATCAGTGTCTTTTAGGAGAGCGTCTGCTCTATCGAATGTTCCAGTAGGCCCTGGTACGTTTCAATTATGAATTTCATGAAGCAGATTTTATAATCCCCATTTTCCAGAGGAAAGACCTAAAGTAAAGGAGACAGGTGACTTGCGGAGCCCCCGTAGCTCTCAAGCAGTAGAACTGGGATGAGAGCTTCAGGCTGTGGATGCCAAGTCCAGGGAGCCGCTACACAATGGCACCGCTACTAAAACTCTGAAGGTCCCCAGTGGCAGCCAGACAACATGCCAGCTAGAAACCCCGACTTAACGTAAAGCCTTCTCTTTCTCCAATCGAAGGCTGGACTTCTCCCCTGGAGCCAAAGCGTGTGATTTACCTGGCTCAGGTTTACCTTCTTCCAGTACTGTCCTGGAATTAGAGCCTTATCTATTGGGGTCAAGGAGGAGGAATAATAGAGGCACGTACCTTTTCTTTTTTTCAGCTTTATTGAGATATAACTGGCAAATAAAACTGGAATATGTTTCAAGTGTACGGCTCGATGAGTTGCTGTATGTCCCCGTTGTGAAAGGACTCCCACCCTGGAATTAAATCACCCATCCATCGCCTCCCATCTCTACCTTTTCTCCCCCTTGTCTTTCGCCGCTGGCACCACCTCTCTCTTCCTCCCTAAATATGCGGAGCCACTTGTGAAGCCAGTATCGACCTGTTGCATCCTCTTGGTCCTCTCCTTCCATGAGCTGTGGGGGTGGGCGGGGTTGGTGGCTGACAGGGACACCGAATCTGAGTAAGTTTTGTAAAGGTCTTTGGGTCCAATTAGGAGACACATGGCAGATATACATTGGCTAAAGTTGCATTAGCTGCCGTGATAAATAAAACCTGAAACTGGAGTGGCTTACTCAGCAGAAGCTGCTGTTCTTGCCCAAAGCCTCCTATCGGAAGAGTCGCTCTGCCCGAGAAGAGCTCTGCCACGTTTCATCCGGGCCCTCGACCTCACCGGGACCTCTACCTCCAGCCACTGAGAGGGACGAGACTGAAAGCCTGGGAAAGAAAAGAAGCGCTTGTGCGTCCGGCCAGAAGTGACCCACTTCATTCGTGTTCACATTTCATTGGCCAGAGGTCACACCTAAGTCATGCCTCCACCCATTTGCACAGGGTGGGGGTCGGGCAGGTGGCTGGGAAATGTAGTCCCAGGTCCGGAAGCTGCTTCTCATGCTGCATTAAGAAAGGAGAGAGTAGAAGCCTTTGGTCATGGCCGTCCTAGGATGGCACTGCCGAGTCTAACGTGGCACGTACGTGAGGCGTGGCCCACACGAAGAGAGCACAGCCCCGTGCTCTGGGAGTGAGCCCCTCCCTGCAGGTATTGGCCACGTTGCCTTTGCTTTAGGATCTGGCAGGGCCCCCTGGGCTGGCCTGTCGCTGAGAGCACGGCTGGTGCCGCAAGCTCTCCCCTCCTCAGTCCCCTTCAGAACCCCGACCTTCCACTCCTCGTGCCGCTTTGTAACCGTCTCACTCAGGTCCCACTCGCCACTCTCTACCCCTCACTCTCCGAAGCGCCCCATCCGTGTCTCTCATCCTCCGCTTCCCTAGAGCCTCAGCCTTTCCTGGGAAAGTTCCCTTCACTTTCTCGCTCTGCGATAACCCAGCCTGGCGTGGCCTGGGCAGGTGGCTCTCCTTCAGTCCTCTCAAATGACAGCTCTGATTTCTTCCTCCTCTGCAGGTATCAGGGCAGATCACACTTTTCGCAATTTCCTGCTTCTCAATGGTCTTGTCTTCTTCTGTCTTTGACAGGCATATCATCAGACTTCGTTACCCTCGGTGCCCTTCCTGTTGTCATCTGCTGGCCTCCTGGCCTCTCTTATCTATTGAAGATGTTCGCATTTGGGCCACTGTCCTTCTCTTGGGCACATTTCCTCTCATTTTTAGCCATTTCCACATCTAAGCAGATAATTCAGACGACGCCCGAGGTTCTGTGCCCTTGGATCTCGTCGGCTTCCATGACCTCTGCCACTGCGTGTTGGCCACTCTCTCAGGTGCTGACATCCTAGAGATTGTGCCACTTTGGAAAACGTCAGCTCATGAGGGCAACGCAGAATGACCACCCCCCCTGTACTCCCAGCTCCCTCCCTCAGTTCTGCTCCGAACGACTCTCCCTCTCATCTCTGTTGCGTCTCTTTTCGACGACTCGTCTTGTTCCTGGTGCCCTCACTTCCCTGCCTCCCGGCCGTGTGGCGTTTCTTGAAACTTCATGTTCTTTACCCCCTGCTTCTGTGTGCTTGCCTGGCAAAATCCCACGGCCGGTTAAATCCGTCAGGTCTGCGTCTGTGAAGCTGAACCTTGCGGGTGAAAAAACATGGGACTTCCTTCAAATTTATGACCCCAGATCTCAAGTGGGCTGTATTCTTGGTTTCCATATATAGAAAACAGGAAGATTTTAGTACTTTAAGTGACATTAATAAATTTCACATAATGTTCAAAAAACAGCAAAGCATTAGTGCGCTAGTGTGTCTCCAATACTGCAGCAAAGAATCACTGCCCTCTTTCATAAAGATATAGAATTGGCCAGTGTTATTGCTTTTGTTTGTTTCTTTTTTATTTTATTTTATTTTGGGGCTGCGTCTGCAGCATACAGAATTTCCCGGGCAAGGGGTCAAATAGAAGCTGCAACTGCTGGCCTGCACCACAACCAGGGAAACACTGGATCCTTAACCCACTGAGTGAGGGCAGGGATAGAACCCTTGTCCTTGTGGATACTAGATGGATTCTTTACCCCCTTAGCCACAATGGGAACTCCCGTGTTTGTTTAATTTTTAATTAAGGATGATTCTTTTTAAAAAATAGTGTTTCTTTCCACTTATTAATGTGATACCTATCTCAAGAAGTTTGGAACAGCTGTGAAGAAAAGGAAGTTATGTGAAAGTATTATTTTTAAAGCCATCATGAGAAAATTACTTCTGACCTTTTGGTATAATGAATTTGTACGTGTTTGGTTACTTAACTAACTAGTCTCTCTCAGAGGAGATCCCCTGTGAGTGGGTTGGTCACTGCACATGTGTCCTTACGTTAACCCACACCAAAGCCGTAATCGGCAGTCCGTTCCTTGCATTCTGCCCAGCATTACACCTGGTAGGTCCTCATTCACCTCGGAGTAGGAGGGCTTCAATTCTGCTCAGTCTTAAGCACGGGAGATGTATCAGGTGAACCTTGCTATTCAAGTGATGCCAGCAATGCAGGCATCACTTGCAGGTTTGTTAGAAATACGAATTATCCATCCCCACCTAAGCTGGATTAAAGTTGTGTCACCAGAATTCGTATATGAAATTGAACCCCAGAACGTCAGGCTGTGTGACTTTATTTGGACTAGGGTCTTTGCAGAAGGAACTAAGTTACAGTGAGGAAGTTACGGTAATCTAATGCGACAGATGTCCTTACAAAGGGGAAATTTGGACACAGAGAGAAGGTGCCATCTACAAGCCATGTAGAGCCATGAATCAGAATCTGTATTTTCACAAAAGCATCAGGTGGTTTTTTTAAATGCATGTTAAACTTTGGAAGCCTGGAGTTAAACTGCTTTCGAGAGCAAACAAGGGGACTCTAAATCAGTAGTCATCAACAGTAAAGAGGATGGATTGTGGTGGGTCTCAGCCTTGGAGCAGTGTTAGAATCACCTGGGGAGCTTTTGAAACTGCAAGTGTCAGGGGCTTCGCTCAGAACATACTCAAATGGGATAGATCCAGGGCATCGGTAAGTCTCCCAGAAGAATCTAATGGATGGCCATGGAGAACTCTTGGCTTATTGACTTAAGTAACCAAAATCTTGCACAGTGTGGGCCCCGGGTGTGGTGAGTCAGGGCTTGGACTTTGAGTCTCTGTTCTCCATATGTTTGTATTGTCCTCAGATGACTTTCTTCAAGGTTGCAGAACTGCTGCTGGCAGCAAATATGGCTGCATACGCTCCCTCAGTTACCTTTGGGAGATGTGGCGGGGGTGCTTTCCTTTAGTCTAACTGGGCTGCCTTATGACACTGCTAATGAACCATAGCTGAAGCCTCAGGGTCACAAGGTGCTGAAAGGTTGAAGCCTGGCTTCTGTGCCCATTTCCAAATCACTAATGGTGATGAGATCAGAGGGGCAACCACTAATGTCTTAGGCCAAAGGAGGCTAATCTCTGAGGCTAAAGAAAGGCTGATCTCCTAGTATTTATGGAGTGGGAGAGGGTTATGTGAAATCCTTTGGTCTTAATCAATCCATCTTGATGTCTTGATGTTCCATGTGTCAACAAATCCATAAAACCAGTAACTAGGAAGGAAGGAAGGGAGGAAGGGAGGAAGGAAGGAAGGAAGGGGTTCTGCTGCAACAGTTGTATAAGCCAGCCAACACAGAGGTTTAAATAAGAGCCAGAATTTCATAGCATAATACTCCAGTCATGGAGGTTTCAGTCACTCACCACACCAAGAAGTAGGAATACCTCAAATTTAATGAAAAAAGACAGTACATAAATGCCAAAACTGAGATGATAGAGATGCTGGAATTAACTGACAAATATAATTAAAGCAGCCATAATTAAAATGCTCGAACTAGCTATGATGAAATTCTTGAAACAAATGAAAAATAGAAAGTCTGAGCAAAGAAACAGAAGGTCTCTACCAAAGGGGAAAGGTCAGGGGAAAGCTAAATTAGGAGTTTGAGATTAACATATATGCACTACTATATATGTAATAAATAATCAGCAAGGACCTACTGTACAGCACAGGGAACCATACTCAATATTCGGTAATAACAGAATATTTCTCTGTATGTGAGAAGAACCTGAAAAAGAAAAATATATATATATATATATCTTAATCGCTTTGCTGTGCACCTGTAACTAATATAATGTTGTAAATCAACTACACTCCAATATAAAATTTAAAAATACAAATTAAGAAAAGAAAGTTTCAGCGAAGATATAGAAGGTATGAAAAAAGAGCTCAGTGGACATTTTAGAATTAAAAAAAAACCCTTTAATGAATGAATTCGGCAGCAGAGTAGAAGGGACAGAGAACAGCACCCGCAAACTTTAAAACAGAGCAATGGGAATCACCTTGTGTAAACAGCAGGGAGAAAACAGGCTGGAGGAAGGAAGAAGAACAGAACCCCATGGACCTGTGGGATTTGACACTCCTGTTATTGGCATCCTGGAAGTACAGACTAAAAAGGGTGGGGCTGAAAAAGTACTGGAAGAAATAATGACTAAAATCTCCCCAAATTTGGTGAGAGGCATAAAAATAGAGATTTAAGAAGCTGAGCAAATCTTGAAAAAAAACTGAAAGAAATCCATGCCAAAACACATCGTAATTCTGAAAACTTCTGAAAACTGAAGGCACAGAAGAAAATACTTCAAGCAACTATAGAAAAATGACACCTTTTACCTATAGAGAAAAAAAGAATTCACATGTCAGAAGATTTCTCATCAAAAATCATAGAAGCCAAGAAAGAACTGGCACAGTAATTTCCAAGTGCTGAAGAAAAAGAGTTGTTAACTCAGAATCTTATATATCCTTCAGGAATTAAGGGAAAATAAAAGCATTTTTAAGATGAAAAAAGCTAAGAGAATTTGTCCCTAACAGACCTACCCTAAAGTAATGGCTGAAGGAAACTCTAAATAAAAATGAAAGGGACGGGGTGGAATCTCGGAGCGTAAGGACGGAGGAAATAACAAGGTAAAAAAGCAAAGATGGGTAAATGCACCAGCCTTGTCTCGAATTTTCTAAATTATGTTTGAATGTTAAGACCAAAATTCAGATACTGTCTGATGTCGTTCGGGAGTTATGTGGGGAACATTTAAGGGAGTCATGAGCCAGGAAAGATGAAGATGTCAAAGGAGGGGCGTTTCCTACAGTTCATTCCCTTAAACTGTTAAAACCACAATACCTGTGGACACTTAAAAACATGTGTATTTAATACCTTAAAAGGCTATAGAAAGAGATACAGTCCAAAAACACGATAGCTAAGCTGTGCAAAGAGATACAGTAAAAACACTCTATCTAGGAAGTTCGTATTGTGGCCCAGTGGTAGGTAACCAGCCCGACTAGTATCCATGAGGATGTAGGTTCTATCCCTGGCCTTGCTCAGTGGGTTAAGAATCCATCATTGCCGTGAGCTGTGGTGTAGGTCACAGATGCGGCTCAGATCTGGTGTTCCCGTGGCTGTGGCGTAGGCCAGCAGCTGCAGCTCCAATTCGACCCCTAGTCTGGGAACTTCCATGAGCCACAGGTGAGGCCCTAAAAAAAAAAAAAAAAGCAAACAAAACACTGTATCAGAGTCCCCATTGTGGCACGGTGGTTAATGAACCCGGCTAGCATCCATGAGGGCACGGGTTCCATCCCTGGCCTTGCTCAGTGGGTTAAGGATCTAGTGTTGCCGTGAGCTGTGGTGTAGGTCACAGACTCAGCTTGGATCCCGCCTTGCTGTGGCTGTGGTGTAGGCTGGCAGCTACAGCTCTGATTGGACCCCTTAGCCTGGGAACCTCCATATGCTGCAGGTGCAGCCCTAAAAAGACAAAAGACAAAACAAAACACTATATCTAACCAAAATAGAATTTTTAAAAACATACAAGTAACATACAGGAAGGAGGAAGAAAAGAAAAACAGAAAACACAGAATAAAATAGTAGACCTGAGTCCTAACATGTATATTAAAAAAAAACCTCTACATTATAGGTAAATGGTCAAAATACATCAATTAAAAGGTAAAGATTGGCAGAGTGGATTAAAAAACAACAATCTACAAGAAACTCACTTTAAATATAATAACATTGGTAGGTTGAAAGTAAAAGGATGGAAAAACATATTTTGAAAGTATTAACCAAAAAAAGCAAGAGTGGCTGTATTAACATCCAAGTCAAGTCAGCTTCGGGGCAAAACAAATGCTCAAGGAAGAGGGGGAATGAGGGTAAAGCGTGTACACATCACGAGGAGACTGCGAATTCGAAGTGAGTAGGCAGCAGGCAACAGAGTGCAGAATATTGCCTTAAAATTGCTGAAACCGAAAAGAAATGCTCACGTCCATAATTGTAACAGGAGATTTCAACACTCCTTCCTCAGTAACCAGGAGAACAGCTACTGGACACAAAGTCAGCAAGGAATAGAAGGACTCACCAATACCACCAACCAATAGTATGTAACTGACATCCAACAAAGAGCAGAATGAGTACTTTTTGCAAGTGTCCACAGAACATATATCAATACAGACCATTCAGCACCACCGCAGAAACCTCAACAGATTTAAAAGAGTCGAAATGGTAGCCTATACTCTCTGACCGCAATGAAATTAAACTAGAAATCAGTAGCAAGAAGATTAAAAAAAACTTTCTAAATACTGGGGGACTAAATAGCACACTTGTAAATAAGTAAATAAATCCACGGATTGAAGAGGAAATCTCAAGAGAAGTAAACAAACAAAAAACTGAACACAGTGAAAAGGAAAATACAGGGTATCAACATTTGCAGGACACAGCTGAGGCAGCGCTGAAAGGGACATCTTTAACACGACACGCAAACATCAGAAAGAAAGTCTCACGTCAGCTAAGCTCCCCCTCAGGAACCTAGGGGAAAAATAAATAAAACAGATGCAGAAGGAAGGAATTCATCAAGATAAGAACAGAAATCAATGGAATTAAAAATAGAAAAGCCCACCTCCTCCCCTCCCCCTTGGCAACCACAAGTCTGTCCTCCATGTCCATGACTGGGCATTTGGGATTAGTAGATGCAAACTATTGCCTTTGGAATGGATAAGCAATGAGATGCTGCTGTGTAGCACTGGGAACTATGTCTGGTCACTTATGATGGAGCAGGATCATGTGAGAAGAAAATAGAATGTGTACATGTGTGTGTGTGACTGGGTCATCTTGCTGTACAGTAGGAAATTGACAGAACACTGTAAACCAGCTAAATGGAAAAAAGAAACATCATTATAAAAAAATTAAAAGGCCAATGGAGAAAGTCACTGAAACAAAGAGCTGCATCTTTAAAAGATGGATAAAATTGACAAAGCTCTACGAAAATAGACAAAGTCAGAGAAAGTTCTCCAGACAGAGGGGGCGCTGGCTGCAAAAGTAGAGGACTGCAAAGGCGTAGGGAAGTGGGACAAGCCCAGGGTGGACAGACATCCAGTAAGTGGCAAGAGCAGATCAAAGTGGTTCAAAACAGGGAGGATGCTGAGAATAGAGGCTGGGGTCCAGGGACCTGGAGCTCACACGTGTCCTGCCAAGGAGTTTGACCAATTCCTTAAACAACAGGGTAAAAACGTGAGCAAGTACAGACCGGAGGAAGACATGTGAGGCTACCGCCCTCATCCTCGTGGTTACTCGTCAAGTTCACGTCCGCTGCTCCACGATGGGAACGCCACGATTGGCGTTTTATCATAGGACAAAAAGGGAACTATGTTTCATGAGCTCTTAGGTCAGCCGAGTTTCATTTCCCATTCATGGGCTCTGTGAGAAAAGTATGTATCAGAATTTGCAGAACGTTGACTTGGCCGATGTGTATCACAACAGTGGAACAAAATCCCTTGTGTTTTGACAGTTTCTTACTTAGTTTTCTACAAAGATTGTTATAAGAAACCCAACATCCAAACTCAAAGCCATCAGAATGACTCGACCACTCAGCAGTGTGTGTGTGTGTGTGTGTGTGTGTGTGTGTGTGTGTGTGTGTAGAACAGGTTCTGCCCTTTGACATGCCATGGTAGGAAGTGCCCGCAGAAGTCACTCACCTCCCCATGTGAGTTTCTTAAACATTCCAAACTATACAGAAGCAGGCTGCTTAGAAAAGTAAGCAAGCAGAACCAAATTTCCTACACTTTTCTCCACACCACATCATTTCTTCAGTGTGCACCCAACGGGCAACAGTTAAAACAAATGCTTCTTCCCTGCATGACCAAGGTAACCCTCTTTCCAAACAGGAGTATTTAAAACCTCGCAGCCTGTTGTCGCCTCTCTCCTTATTAGCCAATTCTGTATTTTAGGGACTGTTATTTAAAACACTCCTTCTTGGTTCCAAAGTCTGCATTGATTAAGAATGCTGCCGGCACAGGGAACTGTATGTGATGGGGTCACCTTGCTGTACAACAGAACTTGACGAACCATTGTAAATCGACTATACTTCAACAAAAAAAACCAAATTAAAATAAAGAGAAAGGGAAACAAGAACGCTGTCAGATGGTGATAACCAACAATTCTTCAAACCAGAGGTTGGACACAAGACTTCTTCAGAGAGTCAAAGCCACCATTCTAAAGAGTTGAGGGTGTTGAGCTTACTAAGTTCCTCAACCTCCTCGGTGGGAAGGTAGAAATGCCACTACCCTCTTTCTCTCGTGTATCTTGCCACCGATGTCGCCGATGAAGGGATATTTCTAAGGTCCACTGTGATCATGAACAGAGCCCCGGGTAGTTATCAGACTTGAAGACAGCGGAAGACTGTGTTGTGATAACCGTATCTGGAGTTGTCTTTTGATTAAGATTTTTCCCATTCAACGTAACCAGCCTGGAGAGTGTGTACTTCTGACTGGCACAGATGGCCAGCCCGAGGGTATAGGTGAAAACAGACACATCGCCTATCTGCGCCGGGAGACTTCGCAAGAAAGTTAGTTTTATAACAACAGCCTGTTGGGAAGCTCCACACGTTCGCCACCCCCTCCACCTACGGCCCTTTATCATGCCCGCCGAGGCGACGTCAAGGTCCTTTATCAGCCATGAGTCGTCCTCCCAGCAGATGTTCCCATTTTGTTCCTGTTCGGGTGACTGGGCCCCTGTTTTGGCGACTGAAGGCAGAGAACGCTTTGGCGTAGACGACAGACGATAGCCAGTTGATAAAATAGCAATAACGTGGAACGGTTTATGATAAAGGCCCAGATGTTAGGGTAGAGTTCCGAGGTGAGGCCAAGGCCCTCATGAATCAAAATTTAGTTGGTCTTTAAGTTGCCCTTCCCTCCTGCGACTGAGCCCTTCTTCCTCACTGCAGTATTCTCCCGTGTTGGGGAGTTCACGTCCAGTCGAGACAATGCCTTAACTTAAAGCCATTTGCCATACCATGACATTGTATGCCACTGTAGAAAGATGTACTATTTCATTTCTCAGCCAGTACGGTTAAAAAGTGTTCCTCCGTTCTAAATTAAAGAGTTAGAAAAAAGATGGAAAAAAGAAATTGTCATGTCACATCCCGAACCCTTCAGTTTTTTAAGGAGTACGTCCACATGAACGCACGTCTTAATCTTCATAGAAAGTTTGTTTTTGCTGAGAAATGCAATTGTTTTCCTAGGACAGAAGAGAGAGGAAGGATTTACTGTCAAGATAAACCTCAATAAATAGCGCTAATTTTTTTTTTTTTTTTGGTTTGGTAATAGATGCATTGGCTTCTTTAAAAAATTAAAGTCAGCTGCTTAACACCTGCAAAAGATTCAGGATATATTATGTTCAATAGTGTTAACTTTTTAAAAGGAAAAAAAGTCAGCAAACAGAAAAAAAAAATTCTTAGTGCGGTAAATGTTAGCATCTGAGATTCTCTCTTTGGCTTATTCATGAGTGTTACTTAGAAGTCTGTCTGAGGCTCATTAGGCCATTTAAAATCACAGGTCTATCCATATGTAGACCAAATGTTTAAGAAAAGATTACACACCCACCAAAAAAGTTAAAGAAAAAGAAAAGGCATAACAGTTTTGCTTTGAAAATCCCAGGATACGTTCTACTGTCAAAAGTATTTATACCCCCACCCCCGACAAAGGATGTAACTACTTCTTGCTTCATGAAGTTTTATAGGGGGAGAAAAAAAAAAAAAACAAACAGACGTATTTCGCAATGGTAAACTCCTGATCTTGAGGGCATTTTGACATTTATAATCGGGAATCACCTGTCTCCCCTTCTGCATTTTGTGTGCTCTCTTTGCTTATGCCAGCTGTGATTTTCAGATCCAGATCCAGGATGCATGGCAGTGTAGCCAAGGTCGTTCTTCCTGGGGGTGACAGTCTTGTACTAAAGCAGTGCAGTGAGTGAGGCTCTAAAGATAGCACTGGCTAGTGAGATGAGGTACCACGTCCAGTTTATGGCCGGACCCGTTCAACATCAGGTAACGTTCACACTTCCATGGGCAAAGTCCTTGCATTTTCTTTAAATGGGGGGATTGGGAGGGACTGGGGATTTGGGGTTAATAGGTGCAAACTGTTGCCTTTGGAGTGGATAAGCAATGGGATCCTGCTGTGTAGCCCTGGGAACTACATCTAGTCCCTTATGATGGAGCAGGATCATGTGAGAAAAAAGAATGTATACGTGTGTGTGTGACTGGGTCATCTTGCTGCACAGTAGAAAATTGACAGAACACTGTAAACTAGCTATCATTAGAAATTATTATAAATGAAAAAAATTTAAAAATAAATCTTATTTGGAAAAAAAATAAACTTAAGCAAAACTTTACATGTGAGCAACTTTCTACCAGCAAAGGACAATTGAAGGCCTCCTATGAGATGTTAACCTCAAAACATCCCGATCCCTCTGTATAGTACACCCCAGGTGCTGGAACCTCAAGGAAGTTACCTGGAAAACTGAGTACAGCAGAAATTGGCTGATCACAGCAAATATAATAGAGAAAATAAAAATCTTGAAAAAACAAAACAAACCAAACCGAAGAATCCCCTTACTCTGCCTGGAAGGAAGAAAGGAAGTTACGTATTTTGTTTTTACCTGGCTTGAAACAGTTTTTATTCTTTGTTCATTTTGTGAGTGTAGATCTAAATAAACTAGTCATATTTTTCATTTAATTTTTTGATGTCTCCAAAAGGATTTGAAAATGAATACTTGGTGTGCAGTATGAAAATTAGAAGGATCAGTTCCATTCCTATCTCAATACGTTTTAGACCTTATAACAAGCCAGGAGTGGAAATAGGATCCCTTTTAATTTTGTAGCTTGTCAATTTACTTTCCTTGCTTTATATCAATAATTTATTCTTTAAAATTTACTTTAGATGACTTTTCTTCTTGAGAGAAAAAAAACCTGGACTTTTTCAGTGACTGGAAATTTAATAAAAGCAATTTCCCAAGTCATTCTGTGTGAATTCCCTAAGGTTTTAATGTTCTAGTTAAGAAAGAGATCATGAAAAGATGTTCAGCATCGCTAATCATCAGGGAAATGCAAATCCAAACCGTGATGAAATATCGCCTCACACCTGTTGGAATGGCTATCATCAAGAATACGAGAGACAATAAGCGTTGGCAAGGATGCGGTAAAAAAGGAACCCTTGCGCACTGTCGGTGGGAATGTAAATTGGTGCAGCCACTATGGAAAGCAGTACGGATGGTCCTCAAAAAATTACAAATAGAGCCACCATCTGACCCGGCAGTTTCACTTCTGTAGACCTCAAGGAAACGCAAGAGGGTATCGACACGAAATATACGCTCCCGTTTTTTCCCCTTTTTAATGCTTTCTTTCTTTCTTTAACGTGAAGTAAAGCTGCTTAACATTCTTTTAGTTTCGGGTGTACAATATAGTGATGCAATATTTTTATGGTTTATACTCCATATTGCCCTGTGCTGGACAACAGAGCCTTGCTTCTCACGAGTTTATACACAGTAGTTTTTCTCTCTCTGTCCCGTGCTCTTGTCTGCTCCTCCCTCCCTCTCTCTTCCCCTGGTAACCACTCATTTTTTCTCTATATTTGTGAGTTTGTTTTTGTTTTGTTATAAATATTAATTTGCTTCATTTTTTTAGAGTCCAGAAAAAGTGATAACAGAGTATTTGTTTTCCTCTGACTTGTTTCACTAAGCATAACACTTTGTACGTCCATTCATGTTTTTGTACATGGCAGAATTTCATACTTTTATGGCTGAGTAATATTCTGCTGTGTGTGTGTGTGTGTGTGTGTATACACACCACATCTTTATCCATTCATCTGTTTATGGACAATTCAGTTCCTTCCATATCTTGGCTATTGCAAATAATGCTGCAGTGAATATAGGAGTGCCTGTATCTTTTTGAGTTAGTGTTTGTATTTTCTTTAGATATACATTCAGGAGTGGAATTGCTAGATCACATGGTGGTTCTATTTTTTTTTTTTTTTTTGACAAGCCTCTATATTATTTTCCATACTGGCTGCACCAATTTACATTCCCAACAGCAGTTGTGCTATGATTCTCTTTTCTCCACATTCCCTCCAGCATTTGCTGTTTGTAGACTTTTTGATGATGGCCATTAGGACAGGTGTGAGATGTCATCTCTTTGTAGTTTTGATTTGCATTTTGCTAATAATTAGTGATGTTGAGCATCTTTTCATGTGCCTCTTAGCCGTCGGTATATCTTCTTTGGAAAAATGTCTATTCATGTCTTCTCTCATTTTTTAAATCAGGTTCTTTTTTTTTTCCGACAATGCGTCGTATGCGCTATTTATATATTTCGGATATTAACCCCTTATCGGTCATATCATTGCAAATATTTTCTTCCATTCAGTAGATCGTCTTATTAGTGATATATCTTAGTGTAAATCCTTTATCACTCCTTATGCTTCTGAATATTCGTGAATTCATTCAATCTGGAACTTTTCTTGTATCATTTCTTTGATAATGTTATAATTGAAATTCTTCTTTCATAGGTAGATTGTCTTAGTTTTCTGTCGTTTTTATCTTTTAGTTCTACAATTCTTTTTTATAACCCATTTATTGACTCTTCTACTCTCACAGAGAGAAATCTTACAAATCTCTGGCTGTGGGGTTTAAGACTGGTTGTATTCTAGGAGACAAGTGGGGAAAGGAGGCTGGGGAATCTCATGATTGCCGTGCAGTTTTGTTTTGTTTTTGTTTTTGTTTTACTGAATTGCCCAGTTTCTTGCATGGAATGGATTATGTCTCAAGTACTCAATTGTGGACGGTGTTCAGCCCTTCCAGAACGTATGTGGGGAAACAGTCAATAGTCAACCATCTACAAATGCTCTTATTTTCAGCTTTACCCTGTATCCCCACTTTTCCAAAGTTGCTGTGCCTTCAGTTACAGCATTTTTTTTTTCAGCTTAAACGGATTTGTTTCTCACTGCTCTGCCACCCTCCAGTCACAGTTTAGCTTTTTCCTGTCTTTAAGTTAATGACCACTCATCCGCTGCATTTTTAGCTTACTAAGTGCTGCTGCCATCGCTTGTCTCTTATCTTATCTCTCATCTCTTCTCTTATCACCCTCTCTCCTGTTTTCTTTGTCCTAAGACTATTGTTTAAAAAATTCCGTCACTATCATTTTTGTGGAGAATTAGGAGAGAGTAATAGTAATATTTGAGTTCAACCTATCATGTCTACTCGTTCCTGCTCAGACAAGGCCTAGCTCCATTGGCAGAAGAGGAGAGGTGGGAGAGCAGAGATATGACATGATATGACATGAGTGGCCACTTGTTGGTTGTGAGCAAGAATTCTTGTTTCTGGTTCTGCTGTATGTTTGTTGACACTGATAGACTGCTGATGTAGTGGATGTGATAGCTTGGAGTGATTTTCACCTTTACTCCAGCCCCTCCCTGTGTCTATCCCAGTAGTGATGATACCCAATCCTTTTTCTACCTACCATGCCTCCTGGTTTTTTCTGATGGCCTCCTGTCAGCCCCCCAGCGCTCACACCTCTTCTAGCCTCTGTGTTCCTTCTTCAGCAGCTCAGAAACAACCGTGTGCCTCTCCCAGGCCTTCCGAGGCGCTTCCATGAGGACCTGGAGGGGGTCCCCACCAACACTGTGCCAAAGGATGATTGCTTTACACTCTGTTGACTCAGCTACAACAGCCCTCTCTCCTTCAACAATCTCTAGATGATAAGCAAGGATTAGTCTCTAATCTCAGTAATTTGTACCCACGCATGCCTTACAAGACTTGTCAAGCCCCTTAGGAATTTCTCATGAGGATCCCCTAAGAGCCTTCCCAGAGGGTCTTCCAGATTCTACAAGTCAGCAAGTCTTAAGCAGAGAAGAAGTGCCTATACTTTAATGGAAAAAATAAAAATCATTATAAAAAAAAAAGTAAAGTGAGATGCTTCAAGATCTACTAGCCATTGTGTTTCTGAGTTCTGATTTACCCCAATATATAAAAATCCAGGTATTGTTCCCAATCGCTGGAATAGTTGCTACAAAACTTTTGTGTTGAAATCATGTTTGTCCGCAAGATACCATTAATAATAAAAAATTTAGAACAACTCCCAAAGCCCCAAAACTAAATAATAGATTATCATCAAACCATTAAAGTATATATCATATTTAAGAGAAAATATCAAGATACGAAATTTCTAGCATGCTTCGACAACAATTATGGTAAAGACGATATGCAAAATGGAAAAGGTTGGAAGAAAAATATGCTCAAATGTTAATAATCTTTATGTGTGGAAATTAGATTATAAGTAATTTTCCCCTTTTTAAAATTTTTTTTGTATTTTCCAAATTTCCTATGATGAATTTTTAAAATTGAAGTATCGTTGATTTACACTGCTGTGTTAGTTTCAGATATACAGCAGATTTATTCAGTTTTGTATACATATGTATTATGTTATACAATATATATAAATGTATTCTTTTTCATTTTGTTTTCCCTTACAGGTTATTACAAAATTTTGAGTATGATTCAAAATTTGAGTTTGTATGTGCTATACAGTTGGTACTCGTTGGTTATCTGTTTTATATATAGTGGTGGGTGTATATTAATCCCAAACTCCTAAGTTACTCCTCTCCCCTTTCCCCTTTGGTTAACCATATGTTTGTTTTCCATGTCTTTGAGTCTATTTCTGTTTTATATATAAGTTCATTTGTATCATTTTTAAGATTCCATATATAAGCAATATCGTGATATTTGTCTTTGTTAGGTTTACTTATTTAGTATGATAATCTCTAAGTCCACCCATGTGGTTGTAGATGGCATTATTTAATTCTTTTTTATGGCTGAGTTATATTCCCTTTGTGTGTGTGTGTGTGTGTGTGTGTGTGTATCACATCTTACTTATCCATTCATCTGTCAATTTAGTTTGTTTCCATGACTTTGGCTATTGTAAAGAATGCTGTAGTGGACATTGGGGTACACGTATCTTTTTCAATTATGGTTTTCTCCAGATACATGCCCAGGAGTGAGATTGCAGGATCATATGGTAGTTCCATTTTTAGTTTTTCAAGGAACTTCCATACTGTTGTCCATAGTGGCTGCACCAGTTTGCATTCCCACCAACAATGTAGGAAGGTTCCTGTAATGAAATTTTATTCTTTTTGAGTTAAAAAATTATTTATGTATAAACAATTTACATATAATATGTAATTATTGATATGATATAAATAAGGTAAATTGGCATGTTTGTGGATGAGATTAAGTGTTTTAATTCTCTTTTCACATTTTAAAGGAACTTTGGAGAGTGTAAACACTCTGAAGTTCCACTACAGAATTCTGAAATGGAATAAATTCCTTTAAAGGCCAACTTATGTGACTTGGGGGCCTGAGTGGTCGTTTTATACATTGACTCCTCCTTGTATGGTTTGTCCGTGAAGGAAGGAAGGGAAGAAACTTACTTAATTTCATGAGGGAAAGACTCCATTTGGTGTTTCTTTGAAAACTTATCAGAAGCAAGACTTGCTCAGAAAGCTACAAACCAATCAATATTTATTCCAGTTTCCACTGCCCTGCGTTTTTCCATCTGTGTTTCCACATTTTAAGCTTGTCAAGATTTGAAAAAGAAGTCTTTGCTGGAGGGGACATTTCATTGTTCTAGACAAGATTTAGCTGTCCAGTTAATGGCAAGAGATGAACCCCTAAGTTCTGGGGGAAAGGAAAATAATGGAAATGCAGTGTTTATATCTTTTATATCTGAATTTTTTAAAAATCATAGATTTCTCAGCAAAAAGAGAGCAGTATAGCTTGTCTAGAATGTCACTCTTGTAGGACAAGGGGGATTACTACGAGTGATTTCCCAGTGAGGTAATTTAACAAACTTAGTGGAGTAGCTGCCTTCTCAGATTTCAGATGGAACCTTTCTGCTCCTGGCCTGCTAGGCTTTAATAAAGATAAAAATTTGCCTTGATCCATAGTTCCTTCCTTCTCACTGTGGAAAGGCATCATGTAGCAAAGGCAGGGGATCTTTCTAGGAATTCTGGTGTGAATGAGGCAGAAACCATGGCAGAGCGCTCATTTCTTATAAATAGAACAAGTCTGTTTGCTGCACCTCAAATTCGTGTCACAAACCTTGCCAGGCATGTCTCATTTAATCCCGTAGTTGAAGAGTAGGATGGGTGGATTGGAAGGTGAAGAGGTCGGTGGGGCATTGGATGGGGAAGAATGGTCCAGAAGGAGTGATGAGGATTAGCTTGCGTATGATTTTACTCAGAGTACTCTCTTCCCCAGGTAGATTTTCCGCATTTGAGCAGTAAGTAGCCACTGTAAATTACCACTTAATAGGATCAGTTCCTCATGTCAGAGACCTAAAGTGTTCCAACAGAAAGGGAAATTAATATTTTGCTTTTACTTTCCAAGGATTGGTGCATATGGCCACCATACTCCAAAGAGTTTCAAATTCATATTTGGATAAATGGATTTGTTCTCTTATGCATTTGGAAGAGCAACAAAGACAGATCTTCACTTTGAACGCTTATTGTTGAGTCAAAAAAACGATGCCAAAAATATGTGGAGCTTGAGGCTTAGGCCAACATGGTAAACATAATGGTTATAATTTGGTTGTCTGCAGCTATTGCCTTAGAGCTCTTTTTAAACTTGTACTTACAGTATCATGGTATGTAGGAACGAGAACATTTTTGTGATGTAAGTTGACTTCTGTTCAAAAAAGAGTTTGAAACAAGAAAACGTTTTAGACTTTAGCCCTTCTACCCAGTCGCCTTTGTATGTGCCCTGTAAGTCAGATGTTATCTTTCTTAAGTGCTGACTTCTCCTCATGGCTAATTAGGTTGTATGTTAATTGTTGGAAGGCTACATTTTCATAGGTCTTGCTGTAAAACTAGTCCACACTAATGGACTTATAAGAAAGGTTCATCCATATAAACATCTAAGCTTGAATCTTTAGAAGGACCTAAAGATTGTGACTGATAAGACTCTGATAAGGTCTGTTTCTCTTCCACTGACAAAGACAAGAGTCCATAAAGACCAAATACACTTATGCTTTTGTTTTTGTTGTTGTTGTTTGATTTGGCTGGCTCTCTGATTTTTCTTCTTGAAGGGAGAAGGTGAGGACCTAGAAAAAACAGGGGTTGGGTTTCTCTACTGTTGGAGATCTAAGGATCTCAAAGAATAACAGATGGAGTCTGTAGGAACGGGGCAATAAGACAAAGCTTAATGAAGTCTTAGAGTGATCTGGGCTCTCGTTGAAGATGCAAGAAATCATTTTTTGTGTTTAAACTCAATCAGTATTGTCTTATGCTAAGATGCCTTGTATATGAGACTGTGGTGGATTCCAGAAAACTGATTAATTTATGTAAAAGCCTTTTTTTTTTTTTCCTTTTTGTCTCTGGGATTGAAATAAGACCAGAGGTTTTCTCACAGCCAGATCATAATCAGAAGCCGTGCTGGTTTCTGATTGCAGAATATCACAGCCATAGGGTCAGCATGATCCATAATTCTCCCCAGAAGGCAGTCCCAGATTTCTGGTGAGTGTGGAGTCAGAATAACCATGCCGGATGCATTAAACATTTAATGGAGCCAAACCAAGATAGCCTGCTGTGTCTTCTCCATAGTGGTGATGATTTTGTCAGTGGGGCCAAAAATCATCCAAGTCCATTGGCTTAAGAATATTACATTTGTCTTCATACTAGGCCCATCTTTGATATCAGGTTTGTGGTATTCAGGTCAAATGGCTCACTCTGTCTCTTAGACTCTGCTTAGAGGGACTCTCCTATAACATGTTATTATAATTCCCTTTTATCCAAACTTTCAACATTTCTCTGTTCTAAGAAGAAGAAATGGTGTGTGGGGGGGGCGGGGGGGACGGGAGATGAGAGGAGGAATATGAGAAGAAGAAAATGTGCGCAGAACTCAAGAGAGACGTTACCAGGCAGCAAAAACATGTATACCTCTTTCTCATTCAGTTGTCGTAACAATAATGTCTATTTCACAGGTGAAGAAACAGCTTCGCAAAAGTCTCGCCGTCACATAGCTAAGAGGTGGTAGAACCGGAATTAAAACCTGATATCAAAAAGCATACTCTTTCTCACCACACCGCCTCTGCCCTAGCTATCTTGGTCATACTTTAATGATCCTTTTCAATTAACCCTATTAAGTCCTTATTATATCTCAAGGCTGTACTAAGTGCTACACAGAGAAAGACGATGAAGTGGTGTGTTCTAGGATTATGTGAGCTGAAGAATGCAGAGAGAAGTTCACGAGTTTGCCCCGCAGGGGACGTACAAGTTCACCTCGGACAACCACGCAGAAGGCAGGGCCTTTGTCTTCCCCACAGGGCGGGGCGGCGTTGGCCGGTGGAGGAGGCAAAGAGGAGGAGGTGGACGAGGGAAAAGAAGGTACTTCTTCCTTCTTTAGGAAGCAGGAACAGCAAAAGCAAGCCTTTGAAGACGTGAAGGTCCTGATTTTGGACTTGCAGCAGTCCCTGAGCGCCGAGAAGCGCTCCTGCAGTGCGCACTGAGGAGGGGCCTTCCCTGAGGGAGACCGGACGAGAAAAGGAGGCACCGAGAAGTGTGCTGACGATGTGAATGTGCTGCCACAAGGCCGTCCATAGAGCTTCCCTTCTGGGAGGGAAGGGAGCGGGGAGGCGGGAAGGGAGAGCAGGAAAGGAGAGAGGGTTCCAGAAGGGCACAGAGCGCTCGGGCACCACCTCTAATCTTCCTTCAAAAATTCTGCAGAAGCCTGCCAGGCCGCTTCGCCTTCACCCAGAAGTCAGCTGAAATCGACGGAGCTGGCAAACTTCTACCAATGGCAGACTTAATTGTGATGAGAGGTGCAAATTCTGTAGCGGTCGGTTGGGCCAGGAAGGGAGAATGGTGGTCAGAAACGCGTGCTTTGTGGTAATAAGAAGTGACCTGATGAGCTTGAGGGAGGACGAGCGTTGATAGGCATTTTCATCGTTATAATCCTACCTTTTCACTCCTATATTATTAGCGCTTTGGGGAGAGGAAGGGCTTTGAAGGTGCCCCCTGGAGGGTTCTGGAGAGCTGCTTCCGGAATCCAGACCCTTCCTGATCTCTGCCCTGGCAACCATTACTTCCTTTAGGAGGAAAGACCAACGCTTCCTCTTCACAGTTATCTTCCCAAGGATGGGGGTGAGTGCTCAGGATTTTCCTCTTTGAGAGAGGGGTTTCAAGAACTGGCTGCACCGCTTCCGAGCTGTCTGACCTCGCACAGCTGAGTTTGCCTGTCAGAGCCGCCCTTTCCTCATCTGTGAGATGAGAGCGCTGGCTGGTACTTACCTCGCGAGGTGTGTGTGGAGATGAGATTAGATGAGGGGGGCTGGGATCGATGGAACTCTTAAAGCACATCAGGTCCTGTGCTTTCGAAATGCTTCACATGCCTTCACTCATTTGATTTTTAAAGCGATGGCCTCAGTAACACAGATTCCGTGATTATCCCCACTTGACAAGTAAGGAAGCTGAAGGCCAGAAAAATTTCCAAAAGCCACACACACACCAGAGTTGGGATTTGAACACAGAGCTTTGGACCTCAGAGGTCGTGCTCCTTGGTTGCCGTGTCGTGCTGGCTCTCAAAGAGTGTGGAACATTCGGGCGCATTTGCTAGAAGACGCAATCATGGTATAAAGATTGCTTTCTGCTCAAACCTGGTGTTCAGCATCTTCCTCAGTATTAGAACTTTGAAATCCTCATCTTCCCTTGATGCCATTTTGACGGAGGCCACCTCCTCACAAATCCCTGACAGGTACCCAGTTCAGATGTTAACTCTTTCCATTCCAGCCTGGGGAACGGAGAAGTCAGCATATGAAGCCTCAGAAGCATCATCCTCTTTCCAATCACGTGGAATAGTTTTCTTAAAAGATAAGCAAAATGCAGATGGGTGTATTATAAGTAAGACAGTCCCATGTAACTTTTAATTTTATTCAAAAGAATATTTTAGATCATTTCCTGGAATGTGTATGTACAAGGATTGTCATCCTTTGATTTAAAGTAAAATGAATCGATAGCATTTCTTGTCAAGATGAACATCTTTTTCCCCCTGAAACGTAGTATCTATCCACAAAAGAGAACTTTTATGGCATATATAAATAGGCCTGAAAATCAAAAATTTCAAAACAAAAGCATCACCCTGCCATGTTCTCAACCATATTTTTGGAAAACATTCCCACAGCTCAAACAAATTAGAGACGTCAGTATCCACTGTGTAACCAACACATATCTGGAGATTTCTTGGGGTGCACATGCATGTAAGTTCAAGTCCATTCTGGTTGTATCAGCCCTTGTCCTCAAAAGGGATCTCCAGGTGTTGTAAAAATTAAAAATCTTGAATTTGACAGGCTGCCATTTTTGTTTTGCATTTTGAAAGTTTCTGTCAAAGGCCCCGACTGTGAATGAGGAAGTTTGGCTTTAGTTCCAAACCTACCAACCTGTTTCCATATTACAAAAAGCCGACACGGGGGAAGTTCAGGAAGAATGTCAGGGCTGCCCTAACATATCTATCATGGTTTGCAAAGCGTGTGCTCAGGCTCTTGGCAGCACTCTGAGGAGGGGAGCTTCTCCAGCTGTGGCTCTAGCCTGCCATCCCTCTCTTGAACTTGGCACTTAATGAATTAGTCTTTGGTTTGCTTGCATCTCAGAGTCAGGCTGGAATAACCTGCATTCTCAATGTAGGGCTTTCAATTTTGTCTCTAGTATTTCCTTTGCAATAGACTTTTTATTAACATTCATAAATAAAGTTTTCCACATACTGTCATCTATCTCTCTTCCACCTAACTTATCCCACATTTTCTGGGAATTGTCTGAAAGTGATTCACATTGTGAGTGAACAATTTCCACATTGTTCTTGCTGGTCTCTAACTAGAACCTTGCCCTGGGTTGATTCAGTGAGGAAGATGTGATTTTGTCCTCTTTGGGTCTTGTTAAACAAACGAGCCGAAGGAAATATAAAACAATGCTTGCCACCAAGAGCCACATCCCTCCTTTTAGAAGCTAACTGTGCCTAGGAAATGGTGCTGTACTTTCTAAGATAAAATTAGTACCTTGGCCCAAGAAGTAACAGGAAGAATCTGGACCATAAAGCAAAAGATATGTTGGGGTTAGATAGTCCAATGCTAGTGGTCACCTGGTCAGTTCTAGTGGCTCTGGCTTGACCCTTTGTGCCGACCGCCCCCTTTTTTTGGGATCTGCATCTTGGTTTCAGGAAAAGGTCGTCACTGGCCATGAGATGAGTCCTTAGCGAGGTTATTACTGAAGGGGATTGAAATCGCCATCTGCACTCAAATAGCCCAGACAAAACTGCCCCCAGGTAAGAAGCACTGCCTCAAGGGCATGATGACACTAAGACCTGGAGAGGTTGAGTAGAATTCCTAAGGTCACCCAGCTGGTGAGGGAAGAGCGAGGACGACAAATCCTTTCTGAGTACAAAGTATTTAGCTACTGCCTTATAGCACTACTACTCTGTCCAATCGTCCTTGTTTTTTCTCTTTTCTAATTATCACACGTCTAATGTATACTCTATGCTTTGTATGTTGTGTGCGCATGCCTGCATGCACCTATGTCCAGCAAGTATCTGCTAATATTCCACAGCACTCCTAAACGGGCTCAGCTGATCCTCACACACCATCAGACGGGACGGAAACTCACACTTGTGTCACTGCAGTAGCTGCTTCTGAGCAGTAGGTGCCTTTGCGTGGAGGTCTGCGGTCAGAGGTATGGGTCTGAATTCAAACTAGGAGTCGCCATTGCAGGCAACCCTCACTTCCCAGCAGGACTCCAGTTATCGCTGCACAGACGCAATCTTATGTGTAGGGTAAGGAGGCCGTTTCAGCCTCCAAAGGATCAATTACATTTGTGAAAAGGTTTCACATTTCCCATGTGCTGTTGAGAGGTAGAGATGACACCCAGAGCCGTCACTAGCCAGTTGCAGTGTTTATTTTTCTCCCATCCTGTAGTCACCACCCAAACCTCCCAACTCCAAGTTTCAGTCTGAAGCAGCGGAGCCTCTAGGAAGGTGTGAGCCGGCTGATCCATCTAATGTTGGGTGTCGGTTGCTCCTGACGTGACATCAACTCTTCGTTTTCTTCATTACTTCATAAATGCGTGAATTATTTATGACCACGGGGGAAACACTACTGTTCACAACGACTGCAGCTGAAAAAATGATAATACACATGAGAGATTAACAGGGCTCGGGAGAGGAAGCTGCGGAGGGAGGGTGAACCAGAGTCTGCGGGATGTTCAAACCACTGTCATCCGAAGAACAGCTAAAATGTTAGACACGCAAGAGGACACTGTGTTGGCAGAAAATAGCCAAGGGGAGTTTTTAGATTAGAGTGTGTAATTAACATTTGCCTAAATAGTCACACCAGGGCCCTTTGGGGATGGTAGTAGCAGATATCTCAAACACACACAGACACACGCGTGCACACACACACATACACACACACATATGCACACATATGCGCGCACACACAATACACACGTGCACACACACAGATGCACGCACACACATACGCATGCGCACGCACACACACACACGCACACGCGCACATGCGCACACAATACACACGCGCACACACAGATGCACGCACACACATACACACGCACACATACACTTACATGCACACATGCACACATACATACACACACACGCACGTGCACACACACACGCATACACACACACAGCTCAGAAAAGTGTATGTACATGTACTCATCCTTTAAGATCTGCCTCAAAACTCATCTCTGTAGCTAAGTCCTCCTTACTTCCCCTGCAAATAATGCTTGGCATTTCGTTTAGGTGGCTACGACTTCTCTGTTCATAAGTCTGTTCCTCCTCTAGACCCTTGGCTTACCTGCTTCTTGCTTCCACAGTGTCTAGTGAAATGCATCTGTGTAGCAGATGATCAGTAATAATAGATAATAAATGAAGATTGGGCAAGGCAAGAATTTCATGGTTCTGTTTCATTTAGCTTAAGCTGACAACATGCACCAGACACTGAATTAGGCACCGAGGGACAGGGGCATTTCAAAGAACCTTCGGCCGTTTCGTCCCACCGGTCCAAGGTGATGGCTATGATGGCATCTTCTGGCTGTTAATTCGTTCAATTCATCAGTCAGCCAATAAGGTTTTTCCTCAGTGCTCACAGGGTGCCAGACACATATGGAATCTCCAAGGACACGGGTAGAGCAGTTATCAGGAAGTAGTAGTTGGTGTCATAAACGCTATGCTTGGTTTATGTCTGAGGTTTTTGGAAAAGAGAGAGGAAGAGATCTCATCTCAGCCTGGTGGAGTCTATAAAGACTTCCCAGGTTGTGTGAGCTGCATCTTAAGGAAGAGTAGGAGTTCCTGGGGTGGGTACGGGGGCAAGGTGAAGAATGAGCAAATCCTGGAGATAGAGAGAGAGCTGTGAGGGGATGCCTGCCAGTGGTCGGCATGGCCGGGGCAGGTGTGAGGGTGTCTCTGAGCCCATTGAGAAGGGAAAGACAGTCCCATCAGATGAGAGTTGTAGGTTCAGGGGTTAGCAATGCCAGGGAGGAGGAGGCAAGAGGAGGTGGCAGGGGCACAATGTAATAGCTCAAGATGTAAAACCCAAAAGACCGGAGCTAGAGGGTGGGCTTGCCTTGATCTGAGTCTTGGGAATCCTTGGGGGTGGAATGGAGACACCTGAGTGTGTGCATTCGTAGCACAAGCTCAGGGCTAAGGAGGAGCTTAGAATGCTTCCTCCTGCAGGGTTAGGTCTGCTCACATGGTCCACGTCGAAGAGGAAGAAGCAGTTACACCCCCCGGCCTGCGTGGATGTGTGGAACGTCCACAGACGCGCTGAGTTGTGCATTTCAGGACATCGGCCTAATCTTTTTAAGTAGCTTTCCTCTTTAACGCTTGGACTTTTACTTGGATTTCAAAGTCAACTTTGTCTCATTGGTTGCGAAGATGGGCCTTAGTATTCAGTTAGGGTTGAAATATTGCATTTTACTATCCAAATAATTGGTGAGTTAAAAATAGTTCCAACAATGTATGACTCGTGGGGTTCAGTTCACAGATGAGAAAAACCAAGGCGGGTAACTATAATGTCTGTGATTGTGGCAGACGGAGGTGCCACCGAGGTCCGGAGGTGACTCTCGGCCTGCTGGGCAGGCCCTAACACTCCCAAGTCGCCCCAGGCTTCCCGGCTGTGCCCGAAGTTAGCAGAGCTGTATCCATTTCGGTTCAAGTTTATTGTCTATAGTGACATACAGCAGTTTAAGTTCCTCTCGGTCACACAGTTGTGTATGTGTTTGAAAGATCTGGGAGGAGGTTTTGGCAGATGGGTGTTGAGAACAAGAGGTTATGGCATAGGGGAGGCACAAAAGTTACCTGTTTTGCACCTTGATCGGCTTGCTTAGATTTGGTTAAGTTTGTCAAATGTTTATGGAGCACGTGCTGCTCCACATCCCGTGACCATCTGAGATGAGCCTCACCTGTTCCTTGCCCTTGGCGAGGTTTCCAACCTTTAGAAACACAAGCTAAGTGTGCAGACCACTGAGATGACAGTGCGTGATGTGGTGAGACCGGGTTCTAGGGGTGTGGTGGGCGGAGCGTGAGTGGGTGTGTGTGTGCTGGAGAGAGAGGGAGCACCTTGGGGAGACAGGGAACTCAGGCCGCACAGGATGGACACGGAGCCAGAGGCTCTGTGTGACAGTAGCTCTGCTGATGTGGAAATAGGGCCTTTGGCAAGTTAGGCAGACCTCGGAGCTGGCTTGCTCATCTGTCACTAGGGACGACACGGTTACCCCTTCTCACTCAGAGGTTTGCTACGAAGGGCAAATATGTTGCTTAATGTTGTAGAACTTGAAATATATAAAAAGGGCTCACGTATTCATTGCTTAGTTGTTACCAGAATCAGAATTGGAACCCAGGCTATTTGATTTAACCCCTGCACCTTCCTGAAATTTTTTTTCTTTTTTTCTGGGATTTGCTTTATTGGAGAAATCTTTGTGACTGCTGTAGGCAGCTGCCCGTGTCTCTTGATTTACAGAGGAGGGGGAACGAGGACAGGGAAGGAGATGACATTGATAAGTGTGGGTGGACAATTCTAAATCCTGTGAGTCAAATACAACTCCCGGGACTCTGAAGATGCTTGAAACCTCTTAAAAGACTGCCTTACACGCTGCGCTTCAGGCACTATCTGTTCGTTCGCTGGGTGGGCCTGTTCTCACATCTCCAGTCCTGTCTTGAGGCTGGAGATGCTTAAAACATTCAAGAGAGCTTAGCTTTTTCTTAACCAATGGGTTTTTCAGGTTTCACTGTGAACTGTAGGATTTAAGTCATTGTGAAATGAGAAACTAAGCCTTGACTCTATTCAGGGAATCCATCTCCCCAATAGACTAGTGTTTGAATAAGTGGAAATGCTGAGGGAAATAGACCAATCATGCTGTCTGGGTATTGTGGACAATTTTCCAGTTATTCTGCTTTGATTCACTTATGTGTATTTTTGTTGTGACTGAAAATTGACAGGTGTCAGAGGGACTGCTCCATGACAGAAACATATTTATTGACAATGTTGATGGTTTTATATCTAAGGTATGGCCCTGTGTGAATGAATTGTTTTCCTGAATTCACACGGCAAAGGATACTTTCTGAGCAGTTAGCACATTTTGTTAGAATCCACTAGGAGGTGTGTGATGCAACACGAAGTCCCTGATTTTTACTGCGTTTCTTAAACGTATCTGCAGCGGGAGCATAGAAAGACCAGATAACGCTGTGGTCACTCACTGTGGGAATGAGCATATTCCAGAAACAAACCAAACGTCATGCCCTCTGAGGGGCTTCCTGTAGCAAACCCACTCTGAAAACTGTAAGACAGGGTTGGGGTTGAGAGGGAGCCTTCCCTTCCCCTTCTTGGTTTGGTGGGTAGTGGTCCTGCTAAAACCGTGGTGCCGTTTCTCATTCTTTCCTCGCACAGTTTCTCCAGGAAAGCCCCGGGCCTCTGAGGCCAGCTTCTGCTTCCGTCGGAGATTTTAAACGAGAGGACAGGAAACGTGTGTTTGGCTTCCTTATTTTCTGATACTGTTGCCCACTCCCCCATCCATACACCCTCGTTTGGCGCCTCCTGCAAGGTTCTGTCAACATTAAGCCATGACCTTTTCAGGTGGCTTTGGCTGAACTTGTCCTAGGTAGTGAGTGTGGCAGAGCGCCCTCATCTCAGCGCCCCCAGCCACTTCTGAAAGCTAAGCTCCCCCCCCACTCCAGTGTTCAGAGGTGTGGGCAACCGTGGACAGTGCCAGCTGGCCTGAGGGCACCCCGCTGCCACAGCGGGGCAGGCTGGCTGCTCTGAAGACTGACATTGCACTTTTCAGAGAGGTAGCTGCTCCCTGCTTTGTGAAGGACAGGGATCCTGAGAAACAATGATTGTACGCAGGCTACAGGCACAGAACTTTCTAGACGATCATCAAAAAAATGCCAGCTTTAATTTAGGGAGACAGAGAAATACATAGTGGTGAAGAGAATTGTTCAAAGGCCACAAGCCATTCCAGCATCAGGAGGTCAATCTCCAGATCGCCTTGCTACAACACTTTATCTCTTGAGCTGCATTTCGTAGCTGTGCATTTTTGACTGTTGAAAATCTTGAAGGCAATTCTAAAAATGGAGCACACTCTGCCACCTCGATTTGTTCAGTCTCCTCTGAGAAGCTCTGTGGAGTAGGTAAATGGAGCCCTCCCCCTACCTAGCAGCAGAGGAAACTGACTTGTAGAGAGTTTGTGCGTGGCCTGGAGCCCAGCAGTGAGTTAGTGCGAGATGTGTTCTCAAAACTCAGCCTTGGGTTCGGAGTCCCTGGTGTCCCTCTGGGCCAAGGTTGTCAGCTGGCATGGGCTTGCCAAGGTGAAGCGGCGGAAATGCAGAAGAAACTCGGAGGTTAGCGTACGATCCACCTGGTCACATCACCCCAGGATGCTGCCCTCGCTTTGTCATCAGCCCTCTCTACAAACCCAGTCAAGGACTAGCTTCTGCAAATACCCCCTCACCACCACCAAAAGCCTGAGGGTTCTGCAGGATGCAGAGCCATTCGAAGGCAGCCTGGTCCTCCTCCGATTGCCTTGGTGGCGATAGAGAGATAATTATCAATGACCAGATAGGTCTCTTCTGCATGCTACTGTTTGTACTGGATGGGCAGGCAGGCTGTTAGAACAAGTTAGGGGAAATTTAAAATCCAGTATCTAACCTTTCATTCTGTTGAGATATTTTTCCTCATGTGAAAGAAGCTTGGCACCGTTTCAGAGGCGGGAAATAATGGCGTGGAAAACACATTTTCATGTGACTTTTTCCCTAAAAACATCAAAGTCAAGACAACCAAGTTAAATCATTATTGATTACCTCTAAGAGCCTCAAATTACCTTCTCAGCTTCTTGGATGACGGGCATCCGTCGGCCTTTTCCTCCCCCGTGTGCACAGCGGTACCGTCCGGAGCATGTGGTCTTCCTGGATTTATGTGTATTTTAGAGGCACTGAGTCCACCTCATTCTAGCTTTCTTCTTTAAAGGTCAACCTGCTGTAGAGCTCCTTTCAGACCCGTAGTAATTTATCGAATTGAGCATGCTGCCTGGTTCAGGGCTGAGAACTGCAGGGTACGGTGTTCTTGTTAATACCCTGGGAGCGCCAGTGTGGGACTTCCACCTCGAGAGAAGAGCTGGAATGCACCACAAAAATGTATTTTCCTGGGGTGGTTTCTTATCCTGCGGGGTCCTCACCTATAAACCAGAGCTAATCATGGGATCCTTGAACAGTCAGAGACCAGGCTGCTCTTAAATCAGCCCACAAGCTGTGCCAGAAGCTTTTGCCTAGAGGTGGTTCTGCTCTGTCTGCATAAGAGTCATTCCACCATTTCAGACCCCTTCTGTTAGGCCAAAGCAAAGGATCCCAGTGATACACACGTTAAGTGTTACAACAGCAGAAGCAATCATGGTGAGTGTGTGTGAGACAGAGTCAGAGGCTATGTGTATGTATGCCTGTACTGGCCTGTCTTCTCTGAGGGGTGCTTGTTGCCTGGGTCCCGCTGACATGATTCTTTCTAAGAGTTTTACCCTGGAGAGCTTGGCGTCGGTGCATCGCATATTCCCTCGCACTTGAGCCCCCCCCCCCCCGCCCCCGCCCCGTCTCTCGGTACTCAAACTTCTTTGGAGATTGGAAGGACGGGAGGTAGTATTTTTTAGAGTAGGTTTTCCTTTCACATCGTGGGGAAAGACATCCAGCAAAGTTTATCCTCTTGCCCAAGGTCACACTAAATCATGATTCAGAAAAGTTTTGTTCTTGGCTCTAGGAGTTGGCGGTAAAGCAAATTCTCTTCCTTTTCCTCGGAACCAGGCTAACCGATACTCAGCTTTCCAAACTCATAATCCTAGGTGGCCGTTCGTATACACAAGAGCTTCTCCAACAGAAACATGGGGCATCTTTTCCAAGCGTCATTCCAAATTGGGGGCTGACAATCTGAAGTTACAGGCCACTGTACTAACTGTTTTGAGCGGATGCCAGATAATGTCAGCACGTGATTCCTGTATTCTAGGAGCTTCCAATCTGTTTAGGCAGAACTCTGAGGCATCTTGAGAGCACAGAAGGTAATGTGTGTTTCTGCACAGAGTGTGACCTAACATAGGAGCAGTTGATGTGTTCAGATGAGACTTGTGTGGTATGTACACTGACAAGAATCAGGAAAACATAAGGGAGAGGTCAACAAGATTGTCCAAAAGCCCATGCTAGGAAAAAGTGGACCCCGCAGAGGCTTCCTGGGCCTCTTAGTTTAGACACAGTGCTTACAGTGGGAACAAGAGGGTTTTCCATCCCTCTGGAAACCTCCAGGCCTTTGGTGCAGTGGCACTGAGACTAGGTGCCACTGCTTGCTGGCTGCGTGATCTCGGGCAAGCCAGTGGCTTCTCTGAGTTACCGTCTTTTCTCTGAATGGAAGTGGTAGCATCTACCCGACAAGGGCACTGCGAGGGTTAAGAGAGGTAATGTAAGGAGTGTGCAGATGATGACACTGGAGGTTGGCACAAGGGGGCTCTTGTGCAATGACCCTGCTCCATAATTGCCAGGGACTAGAAGCATGGCACTAGAAGAGAGGCAGGGTGCATAGCCACAGAGATGGACGCCTTGGAGAGAGAAGATTTCCAGCTCACAGGTGACCATAGGGGAGAGGTCACTTAAGCCTAACAGCAAAGAGCATCAGTTGATGGGATAAGTGTCCAGACCTGACTCAGCTTGAGGACATCATTATATATTAAGACAGTCTGTCCAGACTTAACAAGAATGAGTTTACTCAGCTAGATTCGGAATAGCTGTGAGCCTGACATCACCGGATTTATCGTGGGTTTTCTTTGTTTTGTTTTGGTTTTTTGTGGTTTTTTTTTTTTGTATTGAATCGTAACAATTATAAATAACAGCAACTAACTCAGCTAATACTGCATGTGTTACTATATTCCAGACACTGTTCTAAGGACTTTACATTATGTTAACTCATTTAACCCTCAGCAACATCTCGTTGAGGAAGATACAGGATTATCCCTATTCACAGACGGTCAAGTTGAAACTCAGTGATGGCTACTTTCTTGAAGTCACACAGCGATCCAGTGATAGAGTCATGATTTTAACCCCAAGTAGTCTGGCTCTAGAGTGCGCACTTTTAACCATTATACAAATGATATTAATTTAGTAGTTCCAGACCCTTGTTTGTCAGATATGGGGAAAACATCTGAATATTTGCCTTTCAAGTTTGCAATTTTGGACATTCAGAAATTTCCAATTTTTAAGTGGTTTAATTTATCAATTAAAAAACGAATTCTTCCTTGCCCACACCAAGTTCAGCTCTTCAGTTTTACATTATTCTATGTCTCTCACGATTACATTCAAATTGGATTTTGACTTTTTATTTTGAGATAATTATAGGTTCACAGGAGGTTGCAAAAATAGCACAGAGAAGTCCCATGTACCCTTCACCCAATTTCCGCAACGGTCACATTTTACGTAATTATAGCACACTGTCAGTATCAGAAAGTTGACATTGGTGTGATGTGTGTGTGCCTGATTCTGTGCCATGTATCACAGATTCATGTAGCGGTCACTGCAACTAAGATACAGAATTATTCCATCATCACAAAGATTTCTATGCTTTCATTTTTATTACAGAATTTTTATTCATCTGCGATTAATTTTGGTGCTATTGAGAAGTAGGAAATTTGTCTTCTAATTTCCAGTTTTCTCAGCACCGTTTATTTTTACAAATAACCATTTGACAGATCAGAAATTTCACCCTTACATTCCAGCACTGCACGATTCCCAAAACCCCAGATCTTTCAGAGCTCAGGACCGTTGTTCTTCCAATTTGCCGCATTGCTTCCTAAAATTGGGTCATGGCCAAAGTGGGGTTTGATTTTCATGCCATTGGAAACCACAGAGCTTATATCAGGGTCTGGGGCCTCTTAACTGTGTCGTTCCTGAGAAATTACCACCCTTTATTCCCTCGAACGCATCCCTGAGTCTCACTGGACGGCGGGGAAGGCTGGACCAGTGGCTGCACCTGCTGGTCCCTCCTTCCAGTGCCACGTCTGAGAAGCTCAGAAGGAGCTGGGTGGGAGTTCAGAGTCACAAAACTCAAGGTTTCATCATTTTTCTTAATTTCCTTAATTTTTCTTCTGCCCAGCTTCCTCATCTGAAAATGAGACAAATTGTATCCGCCCCAGGGTTATACTTTTTATGAGGATTAAATGAAGTAATGTATTTTTAAAATTAAAATTAATTACTTAATTATTTTTACATGTAGTTTTTTATTTTTTTAAATTGAGGTATAATTGACGTACAGCATTATATTATTTCAGGTGTACAAACTAATGAGTCAATGTTTGTATATGTTACGAAATGGTCACCATGAGTTGAGTTACCGTCTGTCACCAAAGGTACAGGATTTTTTTTCTTGTGATAAGAACTTTTAAGGTATGTTCTTTTAGCAACTTTCTTTTTTAAATGATTTTTTTTTCCATTATAGCTGGTTTATGGTGTTCTGTCAATATTTTTTTTTTTTTTTTTTTTTGCTTGTTAGGGCTGCTCCTGTGGGATGTGGAGGTTCCCAGGCTAGGGGTCGAATTGGAGCTGTAGCTGCCGGCCTACGCCACAGCCACAGCAATGCAGGATCTGAGCCACGTCTGTGACCCACGCCACAGCTCACAGCAACGCCGGATCCTTAACCCACTGAATGAGGCCCAGGATCGAACCCGCAACGTCATGGTTCCCAGTCGGATGCCTTTCCACTGCGCCACAATGGGAAGTCCTCAATTTTCTACTGTACAGCAAAGTGACTCAGTGGTACATACATATATACACATTCTTTTATTCACTTTATCCTCCATCATGCTCCATCGTACGTGACTAGATAGAGTTCCCAGTGATACACAGCAGGATCTCGTTGCGTATCCATCCAAAGGCAATAGAAAACTTTCAGATATACAGTACAGTATTGCCTTACATCCCCTTGACCTAGTCATTTTGTAACTCTAAGTTTGCCCTTTTGACTCATTTCACCCCTTTTCCCCACCCTCCCCTCACCTCTGGTGATGACCAGTCTGTTCTCTTGTTTGCTGTATCTGTGAGCTTTTTTTTTAAGACTTCACATGTGAGATCGTATGGCATTGTGGTTTTCGTCTTTCTCTGTCTGACTTATTTCACTTAGCATAATGTCCTCAAAGTCTGTCCATGTGGTCACAAATCACAGACTTTCTTTCTTTTTCATGGCTGCTTAATATTCACCATTGTCTATGATGCACACATGCAAGACAACTGCTTTACCCGTTGGTCCATCAGTGGACGTGTAGGTGGTTTCTCTGTCCATTATAGATAATGTTGCAACAAATGTGGGGGTGCATATATTTTTTCCAGTTAATGTTTTCATTTTCTTTGGATATATGCCCAGACATGGAATTGCTGGATCATATGGTAGTTCTATTTTTAATATTTTTTCTTTTCTTTCTTTTTTCTTTTTATGGCTACACCTAATGCACATGGCAGTTCCCTGGCTAGGGGTCAAATTGGTGCTGCAGCTACAGGCCTACAGCACAGCCACAGTGACACTAGATCCAAGCTGCATCTGTGACCTATGCTGCAGGTCGCAGCAATACCAGATCTTTAAGCCACTGAGCGGGGCCAGGGATTGAACGCGCATCCTCACAGACACTACGTCAGGTTCTTAATCCCCTGAGCCACAATGGGAACTCCTATTTTCAATTTTTAAAGGAACTCTCACGCTGTTTTCCATAGCAGCTGCCCTAATTTACATTCCCACTTACGTGTGTACAAGGGTTCCCTCTTCTGCACATCTTTGCCAACACTTGTTATTTCTGTCTTTTTGATACTAGCCATTCAAACAGCTGTGAAGAGATATCTCCTTGGGGTTTTGATTTGCGCTTTTCCGATGATTAGTGATGTTGAGCATCTTTTCATGTACTTGTTACCATCTATCTGTATGTCTTCTTTGGAAAAATACTCAGAACTGCTCATTTTTAAATCACTTTTTTTGTTATCAAGTTGTATAGGTCAGATATATGATTTGCAATTATTTACCTCATTCCATAGGTTGCCTTTTCTTTTAGTTGATGGGTTTCTTTTGCTGTGCAGAAGCTTTTTGATTTGATGTAGTCCCACTTGTTTATTTTCACTTTTGTTGCCTTTAAATATATGGCCCATGAAGGGCTCAACATAGTCTAGTATTTTCATGATCATTATCATTTCTAATAATATAATATTTACTTTGTTTATGTCTTTGTTTTATTGATATGTGCCTTCAATCATGATGGCATTTCTTATCCTCTCTTGAAGGTCAGCATGACAGAACCTTAGAATTGAGAGAAAATACGGTCATTATAAGATTTGAGGGTGTGAAGTTGATGAATTTCTTAGGCTGCTGTAACAAAAATACCATAAACTGGGTATCTTATAAGCAATGGAAATTATTTCACATCGTTCTGGAAGCTAAGAAGTCCAAGATCAAGGCACCAGCAGATTCAGTGTCTGGCAAGGGCCCACTTCTTGCTTTGTGGACTGCCATGGTTTCATTTTCACTGTGTCTTCAGAGAGCGAGCTTTTCAGGCCCTCTTTTATGAGGGCACTAATCCTACTCCTGAGGGCCCCACCCTCACGACCTAATCACTCCACAAAGGCCCCACCTCTAAATACCATCACACTGGGGATTGGGTTTTCTCATATGGATTTGGGGGACACAGGCACTCAGTCTATAGCAATAAGTAAGGAGAAATATCCTCTTTCCTTCCTGGGTGGTATTTTTACCAGGTGACTTCTTCTGTGGGTAGTAATATCCATTCAGAATCTTTCTAGGAGCTGCTCTGGCTTGGGGACAACTTGCCTTGCTCCCAAGACCACCTCCAGTGGGCAACTGTCTCTAGAGACCCTGCTAAGGTTTAGTCTAGAGGAAACCATAGCATCGTCAAGGAATTACAAGCTAGCTTTGTATAATAGCTTTGTGTTCAGGAAACGAGGCTGTGCAAGCTTGCTGCCCTCTCTTCTTCCTTTTGTGGCTACAGCCCACTGACCCTCACTTAGGGTGGATGAGCAATCTAATTCCTCAAGGGAGTTGTTTCTGGTCACGACATAGCTCTGACAACTAGAGAAATACTCAGTCTCATTGTCCATTTTCACCTTGGAACACACCAGCATCTGTCCAAAGAGCAGCCCTGAGTTTTCCATAATTGTCCAAGGCAGCGCTTCTTTGAACTAAACTCTTAATAGTGACTCAGGTTACATGAATCTGTACCTCACACTAAAGCAAAAAATCTGCCTTTAAATGGGGAATGTAGATTTGAAATCCCAATGTAGGCTATGAAGATGTTGCAGTAGCTCCTCTTTTTCAACAAGGAGAGGCTGTTGGGGAAGAGGAGTTTTCTTTACTCTCTTTTCTCTACTTCATCCTTATTTTGTTTGGGGAGGGCTCCGTACATGTGCATATGAGTGTTGTGCTTCTGTGCTGTCGCTGTAAAACGCAGGAACGATGCTGTGTGATTATCATTTCCGAAGGAGGCACTCCTACAGGAAATTGGGCTGCAAGAAAGGAAGAGTGTGTGTTTTCCTGAAGGAAGTGCTCGTGGAAAGCTCAGTCTGGGAAACACATCATGGAGAAGGCACAAAGAAACTTCTGGCGCTGTGCGTTTGGATGGTGCGAGAGTGCCTTTGGTCCCGAGGAAAGCAATTTCTTTTTGGACATGATCCTTAAGGCATGTGAAAGATCCAGGTTTAATTTTAAAACCAGCACCTTCCTTCTTCTCATTTTCCCTAAACCACCTGACCACAGGCACATACTCGGCAACCACCAACACCGGGATACTTACAAATGGGAAAATTGAATTCCACTTAGCAAAGAAGTATTAGAAATCTCCACGGATGTAAGCCTTAAATGTTGTTTCTGAGTAAGCTCTGGTGGGTTTTTGTTCCTTTCGGAAGAATTGACTTCCTATGTTAAAACTCACTGGGTTGTAAATTGTAAATGAAATCTTTTTTCCATGCGCTTAAAAACTTAACCGACAGTAAAATTTTCACAAAGAATAGATTTTATTGGAAGGAAAAAAAGGAAGTATAAATTTTTAGTTTCCTGCATAGATAATATCCAGTGTCTTCTTTGACGGTGTTCTTTAACAATATTTATAATTTTTGAATAAAGTGAGATGGAAATAAATTATTCCTTACATTGTGGCTTCCGAGACTAGGACTTGGTCGCAGTGAAACCTCTCTGATCTTCACAGCATCTGCACGATGACAGAGAGCAGCAAGCTGTTTCATGAAGTATCTGGAGACAGTGTCAGCATGGGGCATCAGGACTGCAGCTCTTCCTGGGGACTCTGTGCTTGAATGACGTCCTGTACCTACCTTGGCTGGATGGCTGAGACTCAGTGCTTTCCTAAATCCTTCCTTTCCATTCCAGGTTGTCATAAAGAGGGAAGATTTGCCTAGAGTGTGCATCTCTTGTAGGGCCATTCAGAGCACTCACTAAATTAAAGAAGTAAATGAGCAGATAGGTAAACTTTCCTGGAAGATGTTAAGTCTTTATCTCAGTCTTAGCTCGTCACCTGCAGTGCCCGCTTATCTGCGGTGCCTGATTCCCTTGCCTGCCTGCAGTCTCCTCTCGCTAAAGGTCGACTTTGCAAGCAGAAGCCCCTTTATGAGACCACCCTCTCAGACCCTCTTGGACTGTGACCTACACACCATTTTGGACTGTGACGTGCAAGTCCCTCCCTGGTCAGGGCCCTGGCTGCCTCCTGAACTCATCTCTTGCCACTGCCTCTCACACTAACTGAGCCCCACCAGCAGGATCTTTATGATGGTGCTGCTTCTGTCTGGAACACTCTACTCTCCCCATGAATGTCCTACTGCATTTAAGTAGCTGCCCAGGTATCTCCTCCTCCATGAGCTCTCTGTGCTCACCCTGAGTTGCCGCTCTCCCCTTCCCTTTACTTTTCTTCATAGTATTCTCCCTCTTGTGTATCCGGTCAGAGGTACTTATCTGGTGACTGCCTGTCCCCCTCATTAGGCTGGAAGCTCCCTCAGGGCACGTGGAGTTCACTATGGAAGCTCCAGTGCCTGGCACGTCGGGGCTCAGCAAACATTGGTTGAATGAGTTGTTCTCCCTCAGCGAAAACACGAATGCCAGCCCCTCTTGGGGCTTCTTGTCCTTTCTTTTCATATAGTTGAACGCAAATAAAATGGCATGGTCAGCATCTCCTTTCTACTTGTAGGGTTGATCATGGCACATACGTTTAGAACTTGCATGGTCAATAGAGGTCATCTGGTTCTTCACTTGTCACCCTTTATTTTTACGTGCTGAAACAGAGCATAGTCTGGTACACTTTTTAGAAGGCTCCTGTGGGTACTCTTAGATTTGGGAGCTCCTTTCCTCACCAAGCAATAACTGCTCCCACCCATCACTGCTCTAAGAAAAGCTTTGCAATCTTCTCTGATCATTACAGCTATTAATAATGTCTTCGTCTGGTTCCCTAGAAGCAGAATGTGAGAAAGAGACTTGGGGGCACTGGTTTGATGAGGGGGTCATCTTTAGGAAGAACCTGTAAGAGAGTGAAAAGAGAAAGATGGGGAGCAGAAGGGAACCCCAAGGATGTGGTCTTAGGTGAAGTCTAGCTTTGGTCTGATGAGCAGGGCTCTTGAGGATAAGCCCTCCTGTCCTTCAGCGGGGCCAGGCCTCATGTCAGCCAATCATTGGCTGCCCTGAGGTTGGGAGTGGCAGGTAGGGGGCTTCCCAGCCATCTCTGCTCATTCTTTCCGTCACAGATAAGTCCCCAGAAAAGGTTCCAGGAGTATCCCCTCAGCTTTATTACTCAAAGCAGCCAAGGGATGGGTGTGCTGGCTGGTCCAGGGCATGGGTGTGGACAGCTCCTCCGTAGTGGCTACCCACTGCCGGGTGTGGTGGTCGTTCTCAACTACAGTGGAACGATAGAATGTTTGAACTTATTTTAAAATGATAGGTCCCATATCCCCCAGCCCTGACCCACTCCAACTCAGAAGTCTGCAGTGGGGGTGCAGAAAAGGGCCGAATGGCCTCAGTTGCAATTCTTCACTGGTCTTTTGTCCCAAGACCCTCATTCCTGCCAGGAGAGGAGCCCAAGGAGAGAGTGGGGCAGAAAATGTCTCACTGGCCTGGTGTTGGATGCTCTGGTGTAGACCTTTGGAGCCTGCTCAAAGCTGACCTTCTCATGGTGTGCTTTCAGGAAGTACTCTGAGAGGCTCCCACCCAGAAAATCTGCCCGCAGGTGCCTTAGCACAGGCCGTGCCGCCCCTGTGCCTGGCCTGCTAGCATTTCCTCCGCCTCCGCCTCTGTCTCCAGTAGGTGCGATAAACCTTTTCCTCTTCTAAGCTGTCTTCTTTAAGCTTCTCTTATTAAGCTTGGTGGAGGATATTTACACGGACAGAGGGTGTTATTATAAAAAATACGCCATTCTCCAACATTTCATACTCAAGAAGTGGATGATGAGTCCATAGTTACAAAACCATAGTTCTCTCGCGGCTCAGCGGGTTAAAGATCTGGTGTTGTGACTGAAACGGCACGGGGTTGCTGCCGTTGTGTGGATTTAGTCCCTGACCGGAGAAGTCGACTTTTGCTGCCTCCTTGCAAGTCCCACAAGTGTGGTCTAGAACCACAGCGACCCTTCATTTCGTGTTTTAACTTTTGTTTGTCCTTAATTAGACAGAGGCGGAAGTAACTCTTTTGATATCTGATAGCACTTCTGAATCCTTCTGTGGACTTAGGGGTCAATTTGAGTATTTGTCTGGGAAGTATCAGTTGTGTATAGAACTGTTTAAATTATTCTTTTTTTATTTTAAAAATTTTATTTATTTATTTATTTATTTTGCTTTTTAGGGCAACACCCATGGCATATGGAAATTCCCAGGCTAGGGGTCAAATCAGAGCTGTAGTTACCAGCCTACACCACAGCCGCAGCAGCTCGGGATCCGAGCCGAGTCTGCAACCTATAAACCACAGCTCACAGCAACGCCAGATCCTTGACCCACTGAGCAAGGCCAGGGTTCAAACTCGGGTCCTCATGGATACTAGCTGGGTTCATTTCTGATGCGTCGCAACGGGAACTCCCATAAATTCTTCTTTCCATTATTCCTTCAAACTCCAGCCTCCCACCTTCTCCAGCCCCGCCCGCTTCCCCCACCCTCTTGTTTTATCTTTTTCTCCACAGTCTCTCTCCTCTTTTGGAAGGGGGGCATTTTGACCACATAAGGGGATGCAATTTGGCATCTGTCTCCCTTTTGCCATGTAGAATACTATCCACAGTTATTAAATTAAAAACTCTCTTAAACTTCATGTCACGTTCCGTGATGATATTATTTCTCCAACATTAGCTGTTGAAAACAAAACAAAACAAAAACTAAAGAAACACACCTACGCACTCTCCCACACTCTGAAAAGTCACAAGATTTCCTGAGATTTGTCAAATACTGAGTTAAGTGTCTCTAGCAACTGAGAGCTGTAGTTCTGCTGTAGTTTCTGTTTCATCTCCCAGTTTTGCCCGAAGCCATGAAGTCGACCTCGGAGCTGAGCCCCTCTCAAGCCCTCACTCCCCAAATGAAAACCATGTGCTTGTGTGGGGTTTCTTTGTTTTTCTTCCTAAAGTTCTTCTCCATTATTTAATGAAGCTCTGTATAAAGTATGGGTCTTAACTAATGGGGTTCACATTGACTGTTATCAATTAAGTGATATTAACACAAGCACTTGTTCTCAGAAGCAAATTTAACTCTGGACAAGTTTAATGCTGATTGTGATACCCTGGAGGAAGCTGGAAACTCTGGTTTTTTACTAGTCAGACTACACAGGATAATACATAAAAATAGTATGTATGCGAAATACTTAATACTTGCACAACTCCCATCCATCTTTTCCTCCTTTCGTGAAGGTCATTTTTCAGTCTAAACTCCCACCGTGCATAGTGTTACTTCTGACTCTGGTTTAATGATAGAAAAATCGAATTCACTGGAGCTATATCATATTCCAGAAATCGGGACACGAATAACAGGTCTGTAAACCTAGTGAGTTGCGGGGGGGTGCCTCTTCCTTCCACCTGCCAGGAGTTAAGATTGTCTGGAAAAAGAAGAATGGCAGGCGTGTGCCTTGGATTATGAAAATCACACTTTCAATTCTACTAAAACAACATTTTCCCAAAAAGTCTCTCTTTTGTTTCAAAAACAGACTAATGTAGTATAGTTAGGTCATTCTTGATCATTTATTCATTTCATTTGTGCATCAAAGAGTATGTAGTTTATGGCCAGAGCAGCAAACACAACAGAGGTGTTGATGCAGCTATGTGTGTGTGGTGGGTGGATTTTGGATCTGAGACCTATATTTGCGCAATTGCAAAGGACGCTTGGACTGCTTTTGCTGCCTTCTTAAAGCCTCTGCTCCTATTTTCTGACATCCCCTTTTGGGAATCCAGTGTCTACTCTATCCATATACTCTATTTCCCACAAAACAAACAAACAAGCAAAACAAAGCTCAGCTCTCATTCCCCATTGAGGGTGCTCTTACTAGGAAAGCAAATGAGCTAAAGTAATTTGCGGTTGGGTATGACTGGCTCTCCCCTGAGCTCCAGATACCCAACTGTATGCCACTAGGGTATACCTCCCTAGAGCTGCTCAAACTCAGCACTTCTGAAACAGTGTATCCTGGCCCCTCCTCCTGTGTTTTGCGTCTTAATGGATGGGTATAAACATTTTATCAACTGCACAAGCTACTAAATGGATCATCTGCCCAGACTTCTCCCTGTCCCTTCTTCTCCGTATTCAATCAGCTGTCAAGTCCTAATTCCACCTCCTCACCGTATCTTCTATTTGATTCCTTTTCAGTTTCCCCAGACTTGTCTCTTGACATGCTGTCCTTTCAATGCCCACGCCCACAAGTCTGCTTGCAGTTTCCTCAATGAAACTGGTTGTTGTACACAACCCACATCTACGTGTCAAGCTGTTCCCAGCTCTCACAGCCTCACTCTGCGTCCCCAGATTTCTCTGATTCTTCGGATACCTCTGCCATGTGGCTTTCCTCTCCTCTCTCCCTCCTGACCACCGTTTCTTCCTTTGTTCTTCTCTTCTCCCGTCGCATGTTGTAAACTAAGGACCGGATTTTGTAGCACTTGTGACAGACTTAGCTTTCTTCCCCACGGACTGGTTCCCCGAGGGCAGAAACGTTTTTGAACCCATCATCTGTCCTCAGCGCTGGGCACAGAATAACTGCTCATCAAAGGTTAGCTGAATGCACTGCCTGGCCGTGGGCGTTGTGAAAGACGGCCTTGGGAAGAGCAGCTGCTGAGTGGAGGGGAGACGTGTTTCTGACTTCAGAATGTCCACTCATAGTTCCTGTGGAGTTTGGTTGAGAACCACAAGCAGGTCCTCTCCAGCTCTGCATTGTAAGCCCCCTGCCTGATTGCAGTGGGCCGGAGAAACGCCAACAGGCGCTCTGGTTTGCAGTTTGCTGGGTCCCGTTATATATTCCATGACCGAAGCGGTGATAAGTCAGGGAGCCAACATGGCCAAATGGTTTTTCACCCCGAAAGCCAGAATCCCTTCTGAAACCCCAAACTGTGTCCTCAAAACCTTCACCTAGGCCAACCTCTACAAATTGTTTCTACAAATTTAATTAACCAACAGATGATAACCTATTGTTTAAGACATGGACACAATAGGAATTGTTAACCTTTAAGTAGAATAAGCTTTGTGATATGTGAGCAAAAATGATCTATTCAATAAGTATTAGGCTAATTGGCCAATTCATCTGTGAACAGTTACTTTTCAAGTTTCTTAAAGATTTCAATGCAAAGTATAATAATAGGAGGTGACTGTTTATTACATAAAATTAGAAGTCATGAGCATGATAGCAAAAAAGACATTATTTGACTATATAAAAACTAAAATCTCCTGTGTATCTATGAAACATAGCCACAGATATAAAGACAAATACTAAATTTTATGGCCTTTAAGACATTGATTATGTGATGCAACACTATAAGTATCGCCAAGAAAGGGAAAAAACAACAAAAATATCGCATATGATAAGCCGTCAGTTGTAAGATGTGATTTTAAGGATGTGGAAATGTGCCTTTTGAGATCAAGAAAATATGGTAGCAAACTAGGAAAAAAACAAAAAACAAAACAACATAGTAGAAAAAAGTCATCTACTCACTTCTAGTGGGAAGATAACAATCTTTCTGGCTGCAATTTAGCAGTAATGCACCAGCATTTTAAAAACATGCATCCTTTTGACCCACAGATTTTGCCTCTTGGAATTTATACTGAGGAAATAATCAAGAATGTGTAGAAAGATTAAGCTACATATTTGTTCATTGCCATAATATTTACAAAACCAAAGCATTGAAATGATTTAAGTGTTCAGAAATCAGTTATTAGTTAAACAAACTCTAGCACATCTGCATCGGGGCAGTTTCAGTCATTAAAAATGATGCTATAGACGAAGATTAATCAGCATGGAAAGCTCTTCACTGTTTAGATTCCATTTCTCCAAGAAAAAAAAAAAATGAATAGAGAGAGAAAACACCCTGAACCTAAATTTATATTTGAGGCGGTTACTGAGGCTGGTGCCTTAATGAGAATTCTGTTTTTCTCTTTTTCCCTGATATATTTTAATTTTAAAATACAGTCTTTAACAGCACACTAATGAAAAGTTACTTCTATTTAAAATGAAAAATGTGCCTATCATGATTTCAACATTTATTAGAAGTACTGCGGGAGAATAGAGATGAACAAAGTAAAAACATGAACCATGTCCTTGATTTTGGTCATTTGTGTAAAATCATACTGCGTGTACTGAGCATTCCAGTGTAAAAACTATTTTCTCCGCGTCTTACTATGGTTTTGATTAATAACAAATCAAGTTCCTATGTGTGTCTTGTATATACATATATATATGTGAAGACTCTAACCCCTGCAACCAAATCCAACAAAATCTTTCAAAAAATTTCGGAAGCAATTCTTGGGAAATAACCAGGCCCTTAAAAATTGACAAGTATTCAGTGAAACCTGACCGCGAGGGTCACATTTTAACATCTGTTTTTCATGTTGTGATCCTTATTTGCGATCTGGTATTATTAAGTAATGAGGAAAATATCTGACTGTTACCATAGGTAACAGGGCAGTAACTTGAGGCTGATGCTTTGTCTGTATAATATAATTCAAGTCAAGTCATAACATTATGGCCATAGCCTTCATCTGTCCAGCATTTATACACTTTTTTTTTCCTCTGATAAATGAACTGCTAGGCTTTCTGCCTGGTTAATAATAGTACAGCTTTTGGTCTTCCATTTAAAATTGCTATCAGCAGTTTGGAGATTGTGGTATATACATAAACATTTTTAAGTGATTCTGCAGTGGCATTTTTTTTTTCGATGAAAGAACTTTGAGTATTTAAAATAATACTTATTGAAATGGATTCCACATACTTGTGTTTGAGCCAGTGTCCACACTATTGCCGCAAACTCTGGGAACAAGTTCTTATAATATTAGAGACTACAAAAATATTTATTACAGCCTTCCTTCTCAAAGACTATGTAATATACAATTAAAGAAAAACCTCCACAGATATGAAAAGAGACCACTTTGAAAAAGGTGATCGAATATAATTCCTTCAGCTATTAAGGTTGATCTGAAGATTTCCTAGGCAGCATTCCTAAAGTGCACATGTCACTGTGCTGCAGCTTATTGAAGCTGTTTAGTATCCCTTCATTGTCCCCAGGATAAAGTCCAAGGCCCTTAGCAGAGCTTGCAAAGCCACGTGTGGTCTGGCACTTGCCAGCCTCCTAAGCTCGTCTTCCTCCCATGACCCCTTCCCTCTCTACCAGGCGGGGCTTCCGTTAGGGCCTTGACTGTACCCTGCTCTCTGGTGTGTAGGCCTTTGCTCAAGCTGTTCTTTCGGAAGCGGTCTGGCCGTTCTTTCGCCCCCCTGTTCTTCAGTCAGTGTGTTCCAGTCTACGGCCCAGCCTGTCCCAGGCTCTTTGCCTCATCCATCACCACCACCACCAGCAGCAGCGTCATTGTCTCTTCTCCTGCTGCTCTGTCTCTTTCTCCATTCCTCATCTCGCTCAGGAGCTCTTAGTTCCCCTTGTTGTTCCCGCTCTGGTCCCTTCCGTGACATACCCAGCTGGAGCCAGCCCTGAAGAGCCCTGTGTCCAGGGGCCTCGCGAGGTGTGGGAGCTTCACCAGCCACCGACTCAAGAACAGCAAAGCTGAAAACTGGGTCAGGCAAAGAATTACCAAAGCCCGCAGCAGAAAACTCTAAAGCAGAATGAGGTTGAGAACTGGGCGCACACAGAGAGGATCGGGGTAAATGGGAGAGGCCGATGGCCAGGATGAGGCAAGGGCGGGAGAGCTGATGAAACAGGAAGGCATGGAGCACTAGTGCAAGACACGCACACTCAGATGCAAAGTCCGGGGTGGCCCTTGGGTACCACGCCAGGCCCATGCGATGCTAGTGGGACGGTCACAGGTTTAGATTCCAGTCTCTCTGCTGCTAACATGTGACCCTGAGCAAGTCGCTCAATCTCATGTGACTCCGTTAAGTCACAGAGTATTTGGGCCTGAGTATTAACTATCAACTGAGCAAGTCGGGTTAGATTTGTATTTGTCAGAGTTTGGCACAGAAATATCCAGAGTACAAGGGCATAGGACAGGGGTTCACAAAGCTATAGGATAAAAATGTCAGCTGCCTGGCATAAATTTTCTATGACGGGACAGTGTTCACTGTTATTTTTTTAATCTGTAGAGAAATGGATGTGCTGTGGAGTCAAATGCAAAATTCGAATACGGTCTTGGAGTAAGGCATGTGATTACGGAGAAGTTTTATCCATGGCCAGGCCTCTGCTCCCTTTTCTCCCAAGTCTTCGAGGGATCCCTGTTCACTCTTTTCTACTGTTTGGGGCCTTTCATTGGACATGTGGGAGATGTGGGGGTGATGGTGTTTATTGCTCAGGCTCCTTGCAGTGAAATAAGAAGTTCTTGTGTTTTTAATGAAAAGATTAGTGTAATGGGTTCAACATGAGCTTTGCTGATACCAGTATTCTCTGTCTTTGAAAGAAGTAAAAAAACAAAAACAAAAACAAAAACACCTTAATGTGACCAAATACCACTTATCCATGCTATGTTTTTATTATTTATTTATCTTAAGATTTTTATTTTTTGGTTATAGTTGATTTACAATCCTCTGTCAATTTCTGCTGTCCAGCAAAGTGACCCAGTCATACACACATGTACACATTCCTTTTCTCACACGGTTCTCCATCATGTTCCATTGCAAGTGACTGGATGGAGTTCCCTGTGTATGCTGTGTTTTTGATGGGTAGGTGTATATCTTGTATGAGTGCTCATCTTTTGCATATCATCTTTGAAACGGAACAAGAAGCTGCATGGTGTTTTGACGGTGCAGGGAAATCTTTACCATGTGCTCCATAAAAGATTTTAAAACAGACCTATATTTTTTCTCTGTCTTCCTAGGTTCTACCTGGGTTAACAACAATAGGATTTTTTTTTTTTTTCCCTGGTCTTTATGAACTTGAGCGTCCAAATGCACGGCTAAGGTTAATCTTCCCAAATACTCAAACAGCGAGTCCGGTGACGGAAATTGGGGCCTTTGGTGTGCCCACTTCAGTGACCGTGCAAGAGCACATTCTGCAGCCAGTCTGTAGCAGCTTTCTGCACTCTGCGGATGTGTTGATGGATTAAAGCAGAACCTCAACAGTCGCTACCTGTGTAAATGAGACCCCCTTGATGAAAAAAAAGGTGAGGGGTAAATCTTGCAGGTACCAAACCAGATTAGCACAAAACCGTGCTTTAACTTTATCCTCTGCCTCACTCGAGTGGCACTCATTCAAGCTTCCTCACCCCTCCCCCATCTCTTGAGAGGTACCCCATGAACTTTCCTGTCGTTAGTGTTCTATTTAAGCCGTTCGAATAGTTTGCTGTCTGCAGCAGGGGTGGCAGATAAGGAATATGCTATCAGTGCATCTCGCTGTGAGACACAATGGTGAGATGCTGCAATGCAGGGAATTTTATTTGGGACTGCAGTTTAATACATGATGGACTATCTCTAGGTCAAATCTAGTCCAGATCAGTCACTACCATCTGTCACCAAGCTACAGCCAACTGGCAGCTGGTTGGTGGCCATTATGAAATCCATTAGTAATTTCAGTTCACTTCTTAATTAACGGACATACTTATGCACAGAACATTCCATAATTGACCATTTTCTTAAGCGGCTTCATTCCATTCCTATAACCTGAGTGTTCTTTGCCTCTGAGGAGTGTCTTCTGGTTTGCAGTTGCTACAGTGGGGATACAGTTTCTTCTCTCATTGTTTATGCATATGTGCATCATCTGGGAGGGGATGGGAGGCTTCTAAATTTTGTTTTGTGTAGCTTGAAGTAGAAAATATGATTCCCAGTGGGACTTCTAGAGTTGGATGCATTTCAGGACTGCCCTTTCGTAAGAGATTTTAGAACCACATATATAATTCTATTCCCAGATGAGAGCAGGCCTTGTAGAAAGAAGTCTGTGACCAAGAAAACCCATGCACTTAAATACAAAGAAAAATGGCTTGTGTTTGGGGCCATTTTCCCCGTCAGTTTTTATTTTATCTGAACGATTCCATCCACCACAAATTGACCGAGTAGAGAACTTCCTCTTTTGGGGTTGTCAACAAGCACATTTTGCTACCAGTAAGTTCTCCTAAATTATAAGCACAATGAATAACACCAATTGGGGGAAAAAATCGAACATAAAGAAGGCTGACAGCTGTGCAAACAAAACAAGCATGCAGCTCTTCAATTTAAAGAAATTCTAGCTCACTCTTATACTGTAATGCAGGAGAGTCTCCTGGCAGAGTCATCTTTTTGCTATTTTTGTATAATAAATACACATATAATCAAGTGAAAATAGACCTCGATGCAGCGCCCAGCCATTCCCATGCTGTGACGATATAGCTCATTTAAATGTTCCTTGGGAATGTTGGCTCATTCGATGAGAAAACAGTCAGTTTTAGACCAAATATAGTCAATTCCAAAAACCAGTCAAACCACTTGCATGGAAATGAATCTTTCACTTATCCCCTAGTTGTTTTGGAATCACGTCGACAGGCGCAGAGATGGAATGACCATTCTAAAACCACATGTTTACCCAGTCCGGATATAGTGGCCCTGAAGGATGGCTGATGAGTCTGCATTTTCTTAAGATGCTTGTGGTCTTAAGGACCTTCTGGAGGCAGGATTAGAGGGGTGCTCTCTTGGGCTCTGACCATATGGTGTATCGATGCTGTGAAGGTCTCAGGCTGGGATGGTGGCAAAGGGCCAGAGAGGGTTCTGTTCCCCATAAACCTGTGCACAGAATTTTCACCCCTTGTGCAGCCGATGGGTCTGGAACACAGGCTATGAGCAGTTGTCCTGCCAAGGCAGGAGCTTCTCCTTAAAGGAATTCATTTTATGAGGAAAGTAAGTCAGATTTAGGGGGCTAACCCTTGATTTTGCACATAAACCTTGATGATTTATGCAGGTAGCACTGGAAGAGAGACATCTGGGCTCAGGATGTCACTCTCAGTGACCAACCACATGGAGCGTCTTCTTCCTGGATGGACAGTCTGTGAGTGATGGGCAAGACTCAGTGATGCCTTTACTGACTTCCTGTGTCCAGTGAATGAGACAAATAGAGGTGTAAGGGAAACCTGAATCCACGTCTTGGTGTATTTTTGTTTGTTTGTTTTGTTTTGCTTTTTAGGGCCGAACCTGTGGCGGATAGAAGTTCCCAGGCTAGGGGTCGAATTGGAGCTGCAGCTGCTGGCCTACACCCACAGCCAGCAATATGGGATCTGAGCCACATCTGCGACTTATACCACAGCTCACAGCAACACGGGATCCTTAACCCACGGAGTGAGGCCAGGGATTGAACCTGCATCCTCATAGATACCACTCAGGTTTGTAACCTGCTGAGCCACAAAGGGAGCTCCCCTTCATGTGGTTTTCAACCTACCAGAAGGCATGAGAACAGTGCACCAGCATACAGGTGTGAATCCAATGTGTAAGCTTCCTGGAAGGTGAGGGCAGACACAGCTAGTATATGTTTCTGAGGGGTTTTGGTGTTAGCTTTACTTAAACCAGTGGTGATTAAGTTGGCTATGCTTAAACCTGCTATGATTAGGTTGGCATTTAAAACACAAAGCAAAACAAAACAACCAAAAATCCTCTTAGCATTTTTAAAGCCTCCTCAAGCCAACCTAAAACAAATCATAAATCCCTGAAAGGTACTGCTCTACATCTATCATTTGGGAAACTGGTCCAAGCAGATAATTTAATCCTCTTTCCTAGAAAGTCAACATTTTGAAGCTTCTTGGCTCAGAGAGGAAACCACGAAAATCATAGTACTATGCATTTTAATAGTTTTGTACACTTTATAAAACTGCTGCTCTCTGATCCATCATGCCAACAAAGACAGAGAAAAGTAGGTGCTCCTGAAAGATGCTTGGCCTCTAATTCTAAAAAGTTCACATGTGGAAGTTTGCATTTATTTGACTGTGTTCCTTCAGACAAACAATATATTAACAGATTTTCCTTTTATTGAAGATGATGTATTTTAGCAAAATTCAATTATTCTGAATCCCGCATATTTGCATGTAGCCTGACATTAGAAAGGTTACAGGGGAGAAGAGAAGAAATTCCATTAAACTACCCTATAAAGGTAGTTTTTGAAAGGGGGTAACCAAATGTTATCTTTTACCAGTTTTATTCTTAAGGGGCTAGACATCCTAGAAGGATATTGTTATCAATAAATAAACCAGTAGGTTTAGAAATACCTCATTAGGAGATATGGATTGGTAAAGCCACTTCAGGGTCATGACCAAAAGAGATGGCTGACACACATTTTTAAACAACATATTATGTAAAATAAATTTTTCTCTTGGTTTGAACATGGAAGGAATCAGTAAATAACTCTTGAAGGCGTGAAAGCTACAATCCATTTCCATGTACTGTGCAATACATACGTATTTCTACCCCAGGTGAATTAACCATGTTCCTACTTTGCCTACCACATTTTTTAAAAATGTGGCGGCGTGTTCCCCCTCCTGTTTTGACGTGGTCAATAAAAATGTCCGTGTGACACGCTGAGATGATATCCTTCAATCTGACAGTTACTTATAAACTGTATAAATCATACACAACATCTGTACTTTCAAGTAGTGCCTTGTCATCTGAAATGAATCTACCAGCATTGCCGTGTAAGTTACTCGCTTCTGAGATTAGTTAGCTTGGGGTCCAGATACCGAAAGCAAACCAGCAGAGTTTTCTATGAACTTTTTATAGGACTGCTGAAACTTTGAGCTAACTAAAACAATAAAACACTCCTGAAGTACTGTGAGAAAATTGGGGGTCACGCCACTTCATAAGGACAGTAGGTGCCTTTCCACGAGACTGGAACTTGGACACTCAAGTAGTGCTGGACACAGTAAGGCCTCTGGATTTAACAGGACATAGGTGAGCAGGAATCTCTCTGTCTCTCCCCTTTCCAGCAGACATGGAAGCCGCTCCTTCTTTCCCTTTTGTTTCTATTTGCAGAAAAGCACAGGTACCTCAGTTGACCATTGGGCAGGTGAGCCTTGACCTCTGGGATGTCCTGTCTCCTTGACGTCATTGTTCCTTGAAAGAAAATGAGCTTGGCTTTGATTTAGCAAAAACTGTTTCTGGTCCTAATTCCGGGTAATAGACACCTACTTCTGCTTCTGACTTTCCATTAAATCACAAAACCACATACTACATCCTGTTAGTTGAGACACACACTGAGGATATCCAGCCCTTAACTACTACACACTGCAGTTTTCCGCTTGCTGTTGGCATTGTCGTGATGGGAGCTCTCACCTCCCTTCGTCCCCAGTGCCTGTCACTTCAGAGGCACTTGGCAGCTGCTGCTGAATCAACAGATGGGTCAATATTTATTCCCCACCTATTTCCTAAAAGGATGCAAAGCAGTTTGTAACAAAACACGTGTGAACTAGAACAATAAAAGTAAGACAAGAAAAAGACCAGATGTCATGTGAAGAAAGTGAAAAAGTATTTATGCCAAGGGCCAGGGCCTAGAATGAGCTCACTTGGGCACTAGACTGAGCCTAAGTCGAGGCCAAAACAATGAACACATGATTGACTGTGTTATTCTCTTGACCCAAGGAGAAGAAATGTACAGAGATGACATGTTCACTGGGGGCACGAACAAGTGGAGGACGTGGCACAAGTGGCTGTTGCCCGTCTGACACACTTTGTGTGTGTGTGTCTATCGGGGATGCTTGGTCCTTTCTCTGTCCTATAAGGAAGCTCTGGGGCCAGCTGAATGTCATGGCCTGGAATCTGAGATCCAAGTGCAGCCAGTGGTTTACTAACCTCTCCTCTGAAGTTGGTACCATGCAATTTGAATAGGTATTATATATGCATATGATATGCTGTACAGAACATATATATATATAAACATATACATATAAAACATATGTATCTCGTTTGCATGAAATCTAAACTTCTATTGGAACCAACTCTATAGCTTTTATTTACCAAAAAAGGCAAATTGGAAGCAGATAAAACATGAATGAACTCTTTTAATTTAGATTTGAGAAAGTGAGAGGAAAGTCCTTTTAAACACCTGTTCTGCCACCCTCAAAGGAGCCTTTGGCTGCATATGCCAGTAGCCCATTTTCACAGCCCTGTTAAAACCCTAGAAGGCCTTGGAGTGATCAAGAGAAATGCTTGACCAGAGCAGTGCCTACTCAGATGAGTGCTGTTTTGGGTTCCCTCCAGTTGCAGTTCCTCACTGCTCACCACAGCCTGGCCTTGTTTCCCTTCCCAGGATGTGTACATTAGGTGGTCTTATCGTATAGTTCTATTATGTAGTCTTGCAACTCAGGGTGTGTTCTGGCAGCATCAGCCTCACAGGGAGGCTTGTTAGAAAGGCGGCCTTGGAAATGCAGATCTTCTAAGCCGGCTCTCCAGGGGGTCTTATGCATGCTAGGGCCTGAAGCACTGATCAAAAGCATACTTCAGCTGAAGGTAATGAAGGACTACAGGAGTAAGTGAATGAGTGGATGGCCGAAAGATGGGAGACCTTCCTTCTTTAGAATATTCTTTTATAGGTATGTTTTATCTGAAACTATTTTTTAAGCATCCTCATATCCAAGTGATGCAGTGCATTTTGAGTTCTGGTGGAGAGGGGTCAGCTTAGAATCCTCACCCATTTTCAGTCTTTTAATCTTTCGAGTTCCTGCTCCCTCACTTTTTTCTGTTTTCCTTTTTTAAAAATGCAGTCTTCTTTAATTTTTTGTTTATTTTAATTTTAAAATTGTTAATTGAAATATATTTGACATAAAACATTTGAGTTTAAGGTATACACCACGTTGACTTGATGCATTTATATATTATACTATGATTGCCAATATAGGGTTAGCTAACACCTCTGACATGTCACATAATTATTTCTTTTTGTGGTGAAAATAATTAAGATCTAGTCTCTTAGACTTTTCTTTGTGAAAATATTTTCATCTAGATGAAACCATACCTGTTAAGTAGGTGACCAACGTGACACATTAAATTGGGGAAGACCTTGGGCAGTAGAGACCTGTCCTTTTCCACAGCCTTTCCAAACCTTTCCATTTGTTTCTTTACTCTCTCTTTAATCTATTAGAATTTACCAGAACTTTCTGTTCTCATGCTTGGTTTACATGCTCCCTCCTAGAGATAATCTCTTGAATCCTATAATTAATAATTTCTACCTATCCTAAAATCCTATTTTTCTGCAGAGTTAAGTCTCTAGTTCCCAGAATTGCTGTGCTTTTGATGAAAGTCCCAGACTCTTTCCATGGAGAAATTGGATTTCCTCCGTTTCTACTACCTCAAACCCTTTGACAGCCTTGATTTGTGAGGATAAATTTTTTAGACAAGGATCTTGCCAGAGGGAGGTATAGAACTTTACAGAGAGGGGCGGCAGGCAACTCTTGGTGAAAAATCATAGCGAAGTTGATAACCAGGAAGGCTGTAGGTAGGAGACAGTATAGATCGGGGGTTTGCAGCTTTGGCTCTGGCACCAGGTAGTCTCATTCATGATGCGGCTCTGCAGTTTAAACAGCAGGGTGACCTTAAGGAATGCATAGACCTGTACCTCCGTTCCTTTGTCAAGTTGGGATAATAGACAATGAAAGTAAAGAGTTCATGTGAAATTCTTGGCACACCATACACACCCATTACATAGTGACAACTGTTACCTAATACGCAGTGATCTGTGTGCCCCGGCTACTAAACTCTTTCTTAGGTTCTGTAAAGGTCAACCTCTTACATGTCAGCATCATCATTCCTGGCGAGAGATGCCATTTAGAGCAAGGGAGAGGAGGGCTGAGGCTCCGCCACAGTGCAGTCGTCTGCCAGCCCAGGCGCCAGGGTTTTATTCTGGAGAACCTCGGCGCTGGTTTCTCTGCACCACCATGAGGGCACCCTCTGTAACTAACGACACAGGGGCTGCTCGGCATAGGCACTCCCATGTGAGGAACAAGCCTAGTGATCGGGGGGAGGTTCGTGCTCACAGCCCAAAGGCTGTGCACGGAGAAAACAAAGCATGCTGGGTAAACGAGATGCAACACACACGTGCATGGCAGGTGGAAGATGAATGGGGCACTTGAGCAAGGCTCCCAAGACAGAGCAGCGTGTGATTGAAGGGCTGCACTGACTGCGTATATTGTGTTTGGAGAAACAGGTGAGGCCCCCGTGGGCTGTCAAGTACTGAACGATATATGAGTAAGGATGGCATCATGTTATTGTCAGTGACTCCTGTGTCCCTGTTAGCTAAGGCAGTAACCTCCTCTCCATATGAGGATGTCATGACCTTTGAGGGTTTTTTTTTTTTTTTTCCACCTTTCACAAGAGTGCTTTTCCATGCTATCTACAAAGATGTCATGGTTTCTTTAGGAGGAAATTTATTATTGTTGTCCCATGGAAGATATTCTTTAGCTTATCCAAGAGATATGCATTCATTTTTGAATGCAAAATCTAGTTCCCAGAATGCACAGTCTCCATGGATATAAAGCTGCCACATTCTGGAAACTGTTTGCCAAGCAGCCTTCTTCATCTTCAGCAACCAAATCCGGGCCACTGGATCATTCTCTGAAATCAACCATGGGAAAAGGAAAGAGAAAAAACCTACTGCATGGAGACTAAACAACATGCTACTAAAAAACCAATGGGTCAATGAGGAAATCAAGAAGGAAATTAAAAACTACCTTGAAACAAATGATAATGAAGACACAACCGCTCAAAATCTATGGGATGCTGCGAAAGCAGTGCTCAGAGGGAAATTTATAGCAATACAGGCCTTTCTCAAAAAAGAAGAAAGATCCCAAATTGACAACTTAACCCTCCACCTAAATGAATTAGAAAAAGAAGAACAAAAAAGTCCTAAAGCAGAAGGAAGGAAATTATAAAGATCAAAGAAGAAATCAATAAAATAGAGACTCAAAAAACAATAGAGAAAATTACTAAAACCAAGAGCTGGTTCTTTGAAAAGGTAAACAAAATTGACAAACCCCTGGCCAGACTCACTAGAAAGACAAAGACATAAGCACTTTTCATTTAGGTGAGTCCCAAGGGCCTTTCTAGTTCTTTTTAATCATACACTCATAGTTTGGCAAATGTAAACCATTCCATTAAAAACATTCAGTTATGCCCTTATAACTAACGAGCTGATAGCGATGCTGGGGCTGTGCGGGAAATTCCATCTCCAGAGTTCCTGTCATGGTGCAGAGGGTTAAGAACCTGACTAGTATCCATGAGGACGCAGGTTCAATCCCTGGCCTCACTCGGTGGGTTAAGGATCTGGTGTTGCTGTGAGCTGCAGTGTAGGTCACAGATATGACTCAGATCTGGTGTTGCTGTGTCAGTGGTGTAGGCCGGCAGCTGCAGCTCTGGTTCGACCCCTGAACTGGGAACTTCCATATGCCGCAGGTACAGCCCTAAAAAGAAAAAAAGAAATACCATATCCTCCTTGTAGGTGTGTTTTTTTCCAAATTAGTCATCCTGTTCAGATGAGAACAGAGTTTTTTCAGACTCTGATTCTTGACAATGTCGCTATCAGTTTAATATAACCTTTTAAATCTAGTTCTGAATGCACGGGTCATAAAGATGAAAAGTTTAGTTATAACAAGCGGAGAGAAAATTTTGCCTACACTAGGAATACTGTGGTTCCGGACACTTATGTAAAAATAAGTGAGGTGTATTTCCTTTCATTCTTTGTCCTCCCTTAATATCTGGGACTATCTTATTCCTACAGATTTGTATTCTGCACTTTTAACTTTCCTGTGTTGCTAAATAATTTTTGTGAACATAATTTTGATAGTTCCCAATATATTTGTATGGTATTTATTATTCTGTCTTTGGAGATTTAGGTTATTACCAATTTGATAATGCTATAAATATGCTGAGATGATTATTCTTATGTATAAGGCTTTTTTCCTTTTAAAAAACTTTCTTTAGAATGGAGGCACAGAGTTAGGAGCACTTAGTCAGATGGCACATTCTAAAAGTTTTTATATATGTTTGAATATATATATATATTTCCTGTGTATTTCATGTATAAATATTGACTTAATCTTTCTCAAAAAGAAACATACATTTAGATATTTACCTTTCAAGGTAAATCTTTCACCCTTGAAAGATACCTCCTTGTTTAGGAATATGCTATGTACAAAGTTGTAAATAAAATATGATAGTTCATTCTTGTTTTAGGCATATGGTATCTTATTGCTTGACTTTAACTAGGATGGCTTTTCGCCAATTAAGTGTATTTGTTTAGGACTAGATGGAGCTTAAGGAAAAGAGGAGTTTTCTGAAGAAACTTGTTTTCTAAACCTGAGCACATTTTGGGAATGATGAGTCAGGTGCAAGGAGGATGCGGTATGAAGCATCCGTAATCTTCCTGTAGCCACAGGACTGCCGTTTGATTGCCTCTTGGGTGGTGGTGGGTCTGTAGAATGGCTGACATAAAGTAAACACATGATATTGCTTCTGCGTGGCTGAGGACTGACTAATCATCACATTTATCAGCCAGAGCTCTGCCTTGCGGCTGTTCAGATATGTGTATGCCACATCATTTCCTCTGCGGTTTCTTGATGCTGAAAATCTTCTCTAGTTAAACTTCTACTTTATCGAAAGCGATAACAAGTCTAACACATTTGGCATGCGTGACTCGGTTAAAGAAGAAATTGTTACGGAAGTAGATGTTGATGCTTTTTTACATCCTGCTGTCCCTCGTCTTCTTACAGACAGACAAGGGGACGCTCTACAGCTCCAAAGAAGGAGCTGTCTTGTTGTAATTAGATCCCAAAAGAGGTCTCATCTGAGTAGAAGTTACAACACACTGCCGTCAAGGAGGCAGAAAGCCCCCAGTTAAATATTTCTTACATCTTACCACACTCGAGCTTCTCGGCAGCACTCAAGCCAGCAGAAGAAATGCCATGTTGCTTAGTCCCGTGGAGTGTTGAGTGTCCTCAGTGATTCTTTCCCCTTATATTGTGTTGCACCCAGGTCAGGAACAAGCGTTAACATGGTAGAAAGAATGTAGGTTCGTGTCACTTTTTCCCTCTGCTTGTGGTAGTAGTCAAGTCATTTTGCCTCCCCACGTCTACATCTTCATCTGTGAAATGGGACCGTAACACCCATTTCGCACGGCTTCTCTGTAGATCAACTTGCCCCGTATGTGGTAGGCGATGCAAATCCCTCACACTCACGCCTGCCCTTTCTTTACAGTCATGTTGTAATGTAACGACTGCCTAAATCTTGAGCACCACTTAGACAAGTCTACCCAATCTTAATGGTCACACTGCATGTTTTTCTCCCGACTTTTCCCTTTCTTCTGCTCTTGGGTCACTTTGTTCCCTGAAAGAGGAGCGGGGTTGGCCATGTTTCACATTTAAGTGACGATTTCTTGATCAGCCAACAGACATTAAATGAGGAAAATGTTTACTTCCAGGGCCTTGGATAAGATCGAGAACCATTTCATTAAATAAAGTAGATCAGGTTATGCCTCTTAGACTGGACACCCACACTGCCCAGCATCTTTGGAGCATCCGGGGGGCAGAGGACTAAATCCAGTGTGGAAGTTGATACATCCACAACCTCCTGGCCTGTTCCTAGAACTAATCACAACTCACAGTTTTCCCACGGGGCAGATGGATAATTCCTAAAAATGAAGCAATCGTTTGGTTCTGGCCAGGTGAAGACCACGCACACGGTCACCCTGCCCACCACCTCTGGGAGTGGTCCCTTCACAGGGCTTTGCAGACCCCTGGGCTGGAGGCTGGAAGGAAGGCTTTCTCTGCTTCCGCCAAAGGTCGTAGCAACCAGTTCTGGGATAATGTCATTAAAAGCCCTAATGCCAAGAAGGATCGAATTAAAGACCTAAGTCTGGACTTCTAATATCCGGACTTCGAAGTTCACAAATCACTTTTGTATTTCACAGCATTCTATTGTATCTTCTCTTTCATTTAATAGTTGTTATTTCTCTCATTCTCTGGACTCATTAATGCTGGGAAAGTTTAGAGCACCAGATGAAGCCTGAAAAGTGTATCTTAGGACATGATAAAGGACCCCTGTTCCGTCAATATGAGGGATTATGTGCGCAGGGAAAATCTGCTAGGACAGAAAACCCTTGTAAACACAACTGCGTAGACGCATACACTGGAACCAGCATGGACTAATACCCATGGGCTTAGAATTTGAATTTCCTGAGCCATAAGAAATGGGGGTAGACAGAAGCCTTGAATCACACACTTGATGGAGGATTGGACTTCAGAATGAAACTTGGACAGCCAAAAGTCAGCATTCTCAGTGGATGAACTAGGTGAAAAAACAAACAAACAAACAACCACCACCACCACCACCACCATTTAAAACCTGCATCAAAGACTGAGGAGAGAATCATTAGGGATTCCCTTATTAGACTTTGACTCCTACAGGAAAGATGGAAAGAAGAAAATCTTTCATGCGATGTCCTAGCCGTCCTGCATATAAGGCAGAAATTAATTCCACTTCAGGGCCTCTGAATTTGTAAGCATAAAGTTTAATGTGGTCCCATTTTGATGGTGCCTTATTAGGATGAAACAAATGCAAACCATCTCTGAATAAAACACAGCTGCACAAATTAAATAGTCAATTAGACACAGCATAAGAGAGAAGTCATGATCTGGTGCCTAGATATGAAGAAGTTAATGAGAACTAAGCCCAGAGAGACAGAGAAGACAGAGTGAGTGTAAGAGATGCAGAGACATGTAGAGTGACCACGTCTCATATCTAGCTAATTTATATCTATTGGCCTTCCAGGAGAACCTAGAGAGTGTAAAGGTAGAGGCAATATTTGATCATGGTTGACGATTTTCCAGGACTTTTTTTTTTTTTTTGAAACTTACATTCTTTTTTAAAATTTATTTTATTTTTTTTGTTTTTCAAATGATATTTATTTTTTCCATCATAGCTGGTTTATAGTGGTCTGTCAATTTTCTACTGTACAACAAGGTGACGCAGTTACACGTACGTGTATACATTCTTTTCTCGCATTATCTTCCATCATGCTCTATCCTAAGTAACTAGATATAGTTCCCAGTGCTATACAGATGGGAATTCCAGGACTTTTGAAGACATAATTATTCAGACCCATGAAGTATTGAAGGCAAAACTGATTACATAAAAATTAGATTACATAGAAAGGCAATTGAGTCCTACAATGACGGTAGAAAACCGAAAACATCAAGGTTTTTCAATTAGCCAGCAAGGCTGGGGGCAGGGGGAATCAGATTAAAGACTGTCCCTGCTTATGATGGATTCACTTAAGATTTTTTGACTTAGGATGGGGTGAAAGTGATAGGCATTCAGTAGAACACACACTTTGAATTTTGAACTTTGACCTTTTCTTGGGCCAGGGATAGGCAGTAGGTAACTTTCGTGTGATGCTGGGCAACGGCAGCAAATACGGCCCCAAGTCAGCCCCAGGACCAAGAGGGTAAATAATAGATATAGTTACAACCACTCTGCACCCAGTCAAGCAGTCTGTATTTCACTTTCAGTCCGATAGTCAATAGATCACGTTGAACAGTCAACACTGTATTATAAAATGGGCATTCGTTAGATGATTTTGTAGGCTAATGTAAATGTCCTGAGCACATTCAAGGCAGGCTCGGCTCAGCTATGATGTTTGGTAGGTAGGGGAGGTGTGTTAAATGCATTTTTAACTTTGATGACTTTATCAGGATGTAACAGTATCACAGGTTGAGGAAGATCTGTACATACAAAGAAATGGAAATTAGACCAACTGCCAACTTCTTGAAACAACAACGAAGACCACATGACCCTAGAATAATATCATCAATGTGCCAACAGAAAAAACAAAACAAAACAAAACAAAACAAAAAAACCTGTCCGCTTAGAAATGTGTAACAGTACAACTATCTTTCAGAATGAGGGCAAAATAACTTCTAAGAAGATAAAAACCAAGGAGGAGTGCCCGCCTGTGGCACAGCAGAAACGACTCCAACTAGGAACCATGAGGTTGCGGGTTCGATCCCTGGCCTCTCTCAGGGGGTTAAGGATAGGACGTTGCCATGAGCTGTGGTGTAGGTCGCTGATGAGGCTTGGATCCCGCATTGCCGTGGTTGTGGTGTAGGCTGGCAGCTGCAGCTCGGATTGGACCCCTAGCCTGGGAACCTCCATATGCCGCAAGTGTGGCCCTCATAAGACAAAAACAAAACAAAAACAAAAACAAGGAAATTTACTGTGAACAGATGACTATGGAAATTCTTCTTCTTCTTCTTCTTTTTTTTTTGTTTTTTGTTTTTTTGTCTTTTTAGGGCCGCAACTGCAGCACATGTAAGTTCCCAGGCTAGGGGTCGAATCGGAGCTATAGCTGCTGGCCTCCGCCACAGCCACAGCCACAGCCACATTACTAGTCAGATTCATTTCTGCTGAGCCATGATGGGAACTCCCGACTACAGAAATTCTAATGAACATCCTGCAGGAAGAGGGAGTACAACCGTGGAAGGAAGTCCTCTGATTTAAAAAAAAAAAAAAGTGAGCAACAAAAATCTAGTAGATGTGAAAAGAAAAACATTGGCTTTAGTAACAACAGTAATAATGTCTAATTTTTGAATTAAAAAAAGAGATAGAACCAAAACATTGAACAACAACCTGTAATTACTGTTGCTGGTCCACATACTCAGGCCCCAGGGCTTCCCAGGGCATCACAGGGATATGCCAGAGATAGTCACGTTTTCGAAGGGACACAGCAACGTCTCTTGACACGGCGTGGGAGCGTAGTTCAAGGTAGTTAATGATTTCAGCACTGAATCACACTACGTTCCTTTTGATCACGTCAGGTATCTTGAAACTGGATTCTTGGGTGGCTGTTTCTGGGGAAAAAAAAATACCAGGAGAAAATCAGTATGAAACAAGAAATAAAAATGAAAGCATTCAATTTTATTTCAAGATCGAGAAGTGGCTCAGTGTCTAACAAGGGCACATATGCTGTAATTGTGATTATTGAAGAATGAAATAAAATTATCTTTCTTTTCAACTAATGCCTATTACTTTTTTTTCAAATGGCTACTGAGTTATTAGGGAACAAATGCAAGGAAGGTATTTTGACATACTCACTTAATAAAACAAACAATTCTTTTTGCCTAGGGGAACTGTGAAAAAATTACTGAGATGCTAACACCAGGAACTGAGAGAGTTTGGGAATGCATGGCATATACATTGGCATGACGATAACTGCCCATGTACTGATCAAGTGTTTATTTTACGTTAAATACGCATGTTAACATTTCTAGAGGAAAAGGATAGAGAAAGTATAGATGCATATCTTCCAAACTAGTAAATGGGCAAAAAATAATCTCAGTCAAGGCAAGACGGGATTTTTCTTTTAATGCTGGAGCAGATGACGGCACTAAGTAAGATGCTAGAAATTAATTCAAACGTTTTGGTAATCTCAGTTCGTGTAAATGCACTAAATCCTCCGGTTAAAAGAGAAAGAAATAATAAGATAAATACTGCAGGTTTCAAGAGCCACACCATATCAGTTAAAATGGAGTGTTTTTTTGGGATAAAGCTAATGAAAATTGTGCAAATCCTTTATGAAAAAATGTTCACACTTTATAAAATATTAAAAATGACTTAAATAAATGGAAGAATTTACAGCAAATGTTTCGTGGAGAGTAAAGACATACTGTTAAGGGTATTATGTCTGCCCAATAGGGTTTTCCTGGAATTTGACTGGCTGACTCTGAAATTTATGGAGAAGAGTAAAGGGGCAGGAGCCCCTGAAACAAGGGACAAGGCAGGAGTGGAGCAAAGACCTTGACAAGTGAAACACTGGTACTTATGATAAAGCCATGGTGATTTAGTCAGCGCAGTATTGGGGTAGATAGACACACCCTTAGGACGGAATAAAGAACCCATTGTGTGTAGAAATGACCTACAACAGAGCTAGTATTGCAGATTCGTGAGGAGAGGAAGGACTGCTCAAAAATCACTCTAAGGGGAAAAAATGAAATTGAATTCCCTTTCACCTTATACACAAAATTCAATTCCAGTTCGTCAAAAGACAAAATATGGAAACCCACATTTAAAACATTTAAAGAGAAAAGTTTTGGTTTGAGATAACTGTAGATTCTTGTGCCATTGTAAGAAATAATGCAGAGAGACCTCACACACCTTTACACGGCTTCTAGAATGCAGCATCCACCCAAGATACTGACATGGATACAGTCAAGATACAGAGCAGTTCCATCCCAGGAATCCCTCTTGTTACCCTTGTAAAGGCACACCCACTCCCCTCTTCTCCACTCCCATCGCGCCTCTAACCTTTGTCACTAAGCTGTTCTTTATTTCTGGTACTTTATCATTTCAAGAGTGGTATGTAAATGCAATTATACACTATGTAACCTTCAGGGACTGGCCTTCTTCACTCAGTATAAGTCCCTCAAGATTCATACAGGTTGTGTGTATGAATCAAGAGTCTACGCCTTTTTATTGCCTAGGAATGTTTCTTAACATAGATGTATCACAGTTGGCTTAGTGATTCACTGGTTGAAGGACATCTGTGTTGTTTCCAGTTTTTGGCTGTTGCAAATAAAGGTCTATAAACACTGAAGTGCAGGTTTTTGTAGGAACATATCCTATATCAGGGCTAAATGCTCAGGCATGTGACTCGTGGGTTGGATGCAGCTGCAAGTTTAGTTTTTGTTTTTGTTTTTAACTGCCAAACTGTTTTCCACAACGGTAATACCATTTTACATTCTCACCACAAATGTATGATCCAGTTTCTCTTTGCCCGTGTTGACGTCACTTTAAAATTGTAGCCATTCTGACAGATGTATTGTAATATCTCAATGTGCTTCTAATTTATGTCTCCCTAATGGTTAATATTAGACATCTTTTCGTGTACTTATTTGCCATCAGTATATCCTCTTTAGTGAAATGTCTGCTTATGTTTTTTGCCTATTTTCTAATTAGATTTTTTTTTTTGCTGTTGTAAGAGGTGATACACACACACACACACACACATACACACACGCATGCACACTAGATACCAGTCCTTTGTCAGATATATTGCTTGCAAATATTTCCCCAAGTCTTGGCTTTTTTCATCCCCTTAATACAATATTTTGCAGAGCAAGAGCAAATGTTTTTCTAAGGTTTTATGGAAGTCCATGATCCATGTTGAGTTAATTTTTGTATGAGTTACGAGATGAGATTTGGGTTACGGTTTTATTTATTTTTTCCTCTTGTTCCAGTACCACTTGTTGAAGAGTCTGTCCTTCCTCCACCGTGTCTACACTTTGTTAGAAATTATTTGGGTGTATCTGTGTGGATATATGTTTGAGTTCTGATTAATGTGTTTATCCCTCTGCCAATACCATATTCTTTTAGCAGCTGTATAGTGTGTGCTGACTATATAGTACACTTCATTATCAGGTAGGCTCATTCCCTTTCACTTGATCATTTAAGCTATGCTAGGGCCTGTGTCTTTCCAAATGAATTTTAGGATGAACTTTTTTAAATGTATGGAAAACTTTACGGGGATTTTGGTAAGAATTGCATTAGACATATAGATTAATTTGTAGAGAACTGACATCTCTACTCTCTTGAGTCTTCCAATCCAAGAATATGGTATGCATCTCCATTTGTTTAAGTCCCATTTGATTTGTTTCATCAACAAGTGAGTGAGAAATAAAGCCATAGTGTTTTTGATTTATGTTCCGATGAAGGATTCATAACCAGAATATGTAAAGAACTCTATGAATCAATAAGAAAAAAAAAGACAATAGCAAAACATGCACATGACTTAAGCATTTCCCTGAGGAAATATAAATAGCTATTAGGCAGAGAAAATGTAGTCAAAGAAATGCAATGTAAAGCAACTGAAAATAATATCCACTTCTGGTGGGAATGGTTGGTAAACCATTTAGAAAAATAAATTACCTAACGAGTTGAGATGCATGGGCTCTAATTCTTAGCCATTCTAGCTCTAGGTATATATTGCATGAAGAGACGGGTTAACAATAGCAGCATTGCTTGTCATGGTGAAATAACTGGAAACAACATAAGAGCAGAGCGAATTAATAAATTATGCTAGGTTTATATAATGGCATACTTCACATCAATGGCCATAACTGGCCCATGACCACAGCTTCAAAGTAGATGAATCTCGCCAACAGTGTTAAGACAAAAAGCAAGTCAGGGAAGAATACATACTCCTGATTTCACTGATACAAATATTATAACTAAACGAGAGCAAGCACTAAATTTTTAGAGATATGTGAATATGGAGTACAAGTATAAAAAAGTAAAGAAATGATTAAAAAACCATCCAGGAGCATGATTGTAGGAGGTGGAGGAAGGAGCAAACTTGGGGCTTTAAGCACTTTGATAATGTTTTATGTCTTAAGCTGAGGTTGGGTGCCTGGGTGGTCATTTTATCAAGACTCAAATTATAGTATATATTGTAACACCTCTTTGAAGGATTAATATTCATATTTTAATTAGAGAAAAGAGGGAAAGTCTGTGTCATGTGCACTGTTAGCTCCACCAAGAAAGTTAGGTTACAGTAATTGGTTCAAAAGAAATAAGAAAACCAAAAATGTCAGCATTTAAATCTGATTTCCATTATGTAAGTAAAATTAGGAGATTACATGCCAATTTTTAAGTGAAATTATGTGGGGGTTTTTTTTGCATCTTTTGTAGTCATGGTTTTTAGAAAGAGTTGAATTAACTTTCAACTTTTTAATTGTAAGTTATGCCTTCAGTTATGCAATTTTTCCAATATTCTTTCAAGGTTGTTCTCTATTAAGTTAAAGGAATGACCACATTGATAAAATGTTCGGTACAATAAATGAGATTATGCCAGTGATTTTTTTTCTTCCTAAGATATTACTGCATGTTTTGGACACTGTTTTCTGAGTTTTCCCAATGAAGAAGAATGCTATGATTATTTTCTTCAAGTATAGATTTACTTTACACGTATCACGTGCGTGCCCGAGTTGTTTCTGCTGAATTCATAGGTCATCCTTTTTGGATTTTCTTCGCGGTTAATGGCCGTGATCTTTGCAGAGCTTCTCAGCAGGGCATCTGGAATGACTTCAGAGTTGCGCACTATCTAGGACAGACTCAAGATCACCTGGAAAGCTTTAAGAAACTGAGGAGATTGCAGCGCAGCAGTGGAACTTGATAACTAAGTTCCTAAAAGTAGGGAAATTGGAAACCTAGGAAACAGTTTTGTGTCTAAAGAACTTGAGGGACTTATTCAAAACTTAAAATAGAGAACTCCCTCCAACTCTCCCTCCCATACAATAATGAAACCAACTGGAGACGCTTGCTACTTAATAAAATAAAATAAATAAATAAATTTAATTCAGTAAATCCTATAAAATATTATTGGTCACCTACCACATAGTCTCAGATGATGTTCAAGGCACCGGAAGTGTAGCAGAGAACTAAACGGATATCATGCAATCGTAATAGACCATTGAATTCAGCTTATAGGTTTATAAGCATCTCGAGGACAAGGATGACCTTGCTTGTTCTATGACCCAGTTTTTTCCTTAGCATTTAACAATGCCCAGCACATTAGTGTGCCCTTAATACTTATTATTAGTCATTACCGTTAATACATTTAACATTTCTTTGTTGCATGAATGAATGTGCCCCAAAGCCACATGGTTCGTCCTTGGAGGAGCCAGAGTTTGAACCTAGTCTATCGATAATGGTTCACAGTTGCCGCTTATTTTGAGCTACTCTGTCCAAGGCACCATGCTCACTGCGTTACGCTTCTCATCTCGCGTAGTCCTTACAAACTCCTGAGTAGGAGCTGTCACTGTCTCCTTTTGGCCGAGGAAGACTCTGAGCCTCAGAGGGGACTTAAATGACTTCCCCAAGGTTACCCTCTAGGTCTATCCCTTCAAAATCTGCGCTAGGCTGGGGCCAAAAGTCCTTCCTCTTTCCACGGCCTTCGTGTCGGCGGTAGCCAGAACCTCCTTGGCTTCCTAGAAGGGAGCAGTCCAGTTGATTAATTCATTGGGCTGCGTGGTGCCAAGTAATCTGTTTGACAGGTTTTTTTTTTTTTCCCCAATGAATTGACTAATTTGTTTTACAGAGTTGACCATATCAGCTATTTTAATGATAAATCAAATTAGGCTCATCTCTTTTTTTCTTTTATTAAGTCTCCAGCTGGCTAAGAGTTTAGGATTAGACATGTGTAAATTATAATTCAAGGTCAGCCACTCATTAATTATGAAACCGTGGCTGAGTACTTAACCTCTTTAGGCTTCCATCACTTTCTCAGTAGAAATGCAGGTGATAGCGATTCCTACCTCCTCGGGTTAATTCTCTCAGTAAGAAGATTAAATGGAGGTAAGGCTCCTAACGTAATGCCTGGCCCCTGCGGAGTTTTGTTGAGTAATAGCTGTTGTTATTATATCACATTGTAAGTTACCACTGTAATTGTTAACCTGGTATTTTATTTCCATATCATCTTTGTTCTGTGACTTCCACTAACCCCCTTGACCTCATCTTTCAGGTTCCTTCCAAGGATAGACAGAGTTTCTCATTGCCCATTGAGTCTGACTTCTTTGTTATGGAACTTAAACTGAGTTATAAAAGTTGGCTCAGGTCTCTTATTGCCTGCCTTCCAATTACAGGCACTTTGAATGTCAGTTCATTCATCTTTTTACTCCTAACCATGTCCTACCGTCTGGTACGTAGGTACTCTACGGTGTTTGTCAGTAGCATGAACGGGTGGTGTCTGTCCATCGCGAGTGGTGGTGAGTCGTCGTTAATGTCGCTGATGGTGTTCATGTTGACTTTTGAAGTGGTCTTTGCACCTATCCGCTGTGTCCATCATTTAATCCTGGCACACGCTGTCTCTGTAGTTCGAGTATCACTTGCTAATTCTACTCTTGGATCAGATATCTCGCCTTCCATAGAGATTCTCACTGCCTGTATACGACGTATTGATTTTTATTTTTAATTTTTTTTTTACATTCTTTTCTTGCTAGTGCTACATGACAGACTTCTTCCTGCCACTCCTGCCATAGGACTTTATAAAAAGACTTTCTTACTTTCACTTAAACTTTTATTTCCCACATCACTTTAAGGTATACATTTTGCTCTTTCCCCTCATTAATACATCACCATTTAACTGTGCCATTAGGCTGTCAATCTGTAAACCTCTTGAATAAGAAAGAGAGACCTTATTTTAAATAGGTCTGATACTTTGCTAAAGAGGTTGGTGCACTGTCTCCAATTTTATTCTTGTCAAGAATAGGGTTTTGAAATTTCAAGAAGAAATGAAATTTTGAAGAGCTACCAAGCCATGAAGGAGCTAAGGAGGATAAAAGACACAAAAGAAGCACAAAATCCACACCAGGTCCCTGGCCTTCTTTTAAAATAATTAAATAGGCAAGAAAGAATATTTGGAATGTCCAGACTGAGGTTCCAGGCATGAAATGTCCTTAAGGGAAAATGGCAGTTGAAGGCCCCGAAGCCTGAGGCCCCCATTCTATTGTTAGTGGCCAGAAAAAGGAAACGTTTTTCCATTTGATTTTCTAGATTTAGGAGCTAGAGATTGGGTGGTTGCACCTGGATGAGAAAAGGAAACGGGAGCATTTAGTAGTGCTTTCTGAAGGAGTGTCTTACAAACGGTGGTGCACGGCCGTCCCTACATTTCTGGTGCAGTTAGGATGGGACCCAGGCCCAAAGTCCAAGAGAGAGTTATGTTAAAATCCAGACAGGCTGCCTGGGTTCTGAGGTCCAGGAACATGTGATTAAGCAGAGCAGGACGTGCCCCGCAACGAAGGCTGGAGAGTTTTCCAAGATGCCAAGTGATCAGGCGGGGTTTCCAGGCACAGCATTGTCACTGAGATCTTCTGACCTGGTTCACGCAGAAAGCCTACGAGTGTCGTGGACCTCAGATTTCACAGAGAAAAGTGGGTGGCAACCAAGCCGGCGAAGAAGTCAGTTCCTTCTGAAGATGGGGGCTCGCACGAGCCCATTTGCCTCATCATTGCACAAATACTAGAGCAAATGAGAAACTGCAGTTACCTGCTTTTGCAAGCCGAAGAATTTCTATTTCTGCTCAAAAGGGAACAATGTTCCATGCAAAGGGAGTTGATACGGTTAGATGCGAAAGTTTCATGGTGGGCATATCACGTGGAGACCACAGTGCGGTCAGGGCCGAAGCAAGTGCACTCCACAGCCGCTTCCGCGAACCCCTTCAATCAACTGCCAGCTTTTGCTTGTCAAAACTTTGACGTATGTCCCTTGACCTTTACCAACTACCCTTTCGCGTTTGACACTTCACGTCTGCTTCATGATTAAAATTCAGCGTTAATTAATTTGAACACTATCAGTTAGGTTATATTTAGCTAAGAACACTCACTTTTGTCTTTTGTGAGTAGCACTGCAGTCTTATTACAAAGAGGTAGTCAGGAGGGCAACAGAGATACGAGAAGAGAGGAATGATTCAGTGTGCAGATAATTGTTTCGAGTGAAATTTAGCGTGGTATTTTTGTTCCTGTCCTCAGTAGAACTGAGATTTAGCACCTCGCGTTGGCATTTAGCCCCCACCCCCACAAAGGAGGAGGCTGTGCTGGGCGGGTGCTGAGAATGAGCCACACCAGGATTAAATTATAGCACAGTTCTAACACCAGCAAGAATTTTCTCTGGCCAGCGCTCGGGTGCAAAGCTGGTGATTCCAAAAGAATGACAAGGCATCCCTAGAAAGGCTCTCCTTCTGACGTGACATCACCCTTAACGAGGGGGTTTGACCTGGTTGTATAAAGAGCATCAGCCCCCAAAGTGGTGACCATCCCTAAAGAAAACAGTGGAAGCCAGAATATTAAGAGCAGACTCACTGTTCTCACCCTAAAAAGTCACCCAGGAGGTTGTCTGGTGGTGGCTTACTCCATAATGTGACCAATAAGCTCACTGGAAATGGATAAAACCCGAGAAATGTGACCTCTTTCACTGAGTTTTCCACGTGCGAAAACATTTTTATCAGTTTATTTCATACCCTTTTGCTCTGTGGAAAGATTACTATAAGGATACGGATAGGCAAAGCTTGCTTTTACCTGAAGTTCAGAATGCCATAGCTGTTACTCTTTGGGATTTTAGCATGAAATCATGGTCACTGTACACAGAAATACTGCTGTCCTTCAGATTCGCGTGTGGAACAGGAGCTCTGCACTTAGTGCGGGTGGAGCATGATTTGTATATAAGTCACTATAGATCCAGTACCAGTTATAATACATTGAATTTGGGGGTTCTTGGAAAGCATTTACGCAGGTAGCCCCCAGTTGCTAAATACCAAAGGAACAAAAGAAGACGCCTTGGTAGCATTTTCATTGGTGCACGACAGAACACTTTGTCTCTAATAATTCACCTCATGTTCTAGAATCTCCTCCTCTGCCCACAGTTGGCGGGCGCTTGATCTCTGGCAGATTTTGTCTTCCCATCCATCCCATGGGAGAGCTTCAGACTCTCCATGCCAAGGATTTGAGTAGCTCCGTTTCCGTCGCCAAGCAATTCAGCATCAAGTCACATTTCTGCTGGTTGGACACTTGATAACTGCCTTGATTCTTAGCCCCGAAGTCAGCCTACCTTGTATTCTTGGTAGGACACCAGACACCTCTCTAGGTCCGGTGCGGGAGAACCGAGTCAGCCTTCTAGAATGGGGTTCTGGCTCGTTTTTCCTCAGGTTGCTCCTCCCCACTGACTCAAGGGCAGTGGAGTCCGCGTTGTGAAACCTGGTCTTAGAATGAAGACCTCTTCGCCACTGAAAGCACCTCTGGATTCAGTCTCCTGCCCAGGCCTCTGACCTGGGCCCCTCTGGGCTCCCTGTCAGCTGGCTCCGCTCCTTGCTTATCTCCGGAGCTCCGATCTGTCCACTTCCAGCGGTCACTGGGCCTTCTGGACACTCTGATTCACCTTTCAAACTGGACTGACTTTCCACACCTTGTGCTGAATAAACAGCCAGGAGAACATGAGCCACTGCAGTGGGCTCTTGTGTTCCATGCCCTGGTTCCTCCCATTCTGTCCTCCTGCAGTGACCTTGGCCAGATGCTGTGTGAGTCAATGCAGGAAGAGGCTGAGCTTAAATAACTAGAGGACTAAACACAGATTAAAGGGAGGAACTCACACCCTGCCTTTAGGAGCAAGTAACGTTTTTAAGAGTGGGAAGACTTTATCAGGATGGAGTTTGCGAGCCCTTGAGCCTTCTAATTCTTTTTGGCTTTACCTGGTTTTTCATACAAGGTGGAAACGCTAACCTCGAACAAGTAATTACTTTCAAAGTTACATTTCAGATATCTCTGTGTTTTGCAGTAGCCTTCTTTCCTCAACAGGCTGAACAGGTGGCTTTCCATATCCCTTGAGTCTGAAGAGCATTTTAGTTTGTAAGTTATTTTTCTCTCTGTTTTACCTTTTAAGGTGGTACACAATGGCCTCATCATGGAGATGAAGCATCCAACTGCGGGGAAGATATCAGTTCCAGGTTTGAACATTTTATTTTCCTCTTCACTTCCTTCATTAACTCTTCCCTGTCCTGATCACTGCAGGTAGCTGGTGGCCCCCTGAGCCACTTGTCAAGACATTATCCCAACTTTTCCTTTTGGACTAAAGGGGAGCCCTAGAGTCACGCCCACAAGCATGTTTGCTGAGGCGGTGGACTTGTGTCTTCACTCCAATGAATGTCAGATTGTCTGGGTGACAAAAAAAAAAAAAAAAAAAGGCTTATATCTCCCAACTCCATTCTGTGCGATCACGTGCTCACGAGTGCTTTGTGTCATCGCCGACAAATGGATATGGAACGTGTTAGGAAATTACTCTTGGTTCGGCTGAGAATGAGAAAGCAAGCCCGGCTCGAGAGGAGAGAGGTGGTGGCCCAGCAAGTCTACTGACTGCTCAGGCCAGGACTTTGTTGCTGTTGTTGTTCTGAGCTACGGCTTAGGTATGAATCTTAGTTTTGTAGATTAAGAAACTCATGTTTTCTGTAAACCCAGAATATATTGAGTTTTTATAAGTTGCCTCATACTGAACAAACTCACTGAAGACATCCTGGCCTAAGCCAAAATGGAAACTTTTCCTCTTCTGGGGAGAGTGGTCTTTCCAGGAACCAGAAGACTCATGCCTGCTCTCAGAGCATCCAAACTCTAGTGAGAGCTTGTGACCAACTAATTTCCTCCTATAGACTTTGCTTCTCTCGTGACCATGATATTACCGTTCCTCAGATCTGCTGTCTCCCTCTGGGCATTGCTGGAAAGACACTCCACATTCTCATCCAATGGGTCCCTGTTTTCTAGACTATACACAAATCATACACTTCTTTTTTTTTTTCTTTTCTTCTGATAGAGAGTAATGGAATTAGTTAGAATATAACTTTGGTCATTGTTTTCCTGAGACTCTATCCTGGTCGCCTTGCTTGAAATTTGGGTATTCCCCCAATCAGCTACCTCGGTCAAATGACATAAGTATTTACTTCTCTAGGTATCAGATCTCATTTATTGAATAACTTCTGTTGTTAAGTTGGGTCTACTTTTAGTCCACTTGTAAGATTTGGGATCAGCTGGGTAATAATGTCCCAGAACAGAGCAGATCATGGCCATTGACCAAAGAAAGGAATAAGAAGAGGGAAGTGTGATGAATGAAGCAAATTAAAGGGGAAAATTCTGATATTCAGGAGTATAAGGAACATTATACATGAATTGAGGGAGGTCGTAACTACAAGAGAGCAGGTATCAGCGTATCAGAGACTGGGATCGCATGTTAACAGGGAAATGTAATATGGTGTAGAAAAGCAGTGAGGGAGTTCCCTTATGGCCCAGCGGGTTAAAGATGGAGCATTATCACTGCAGCAACCTGGGTCACTGCTGTGGTACAGGTTCGATCCCTGGCCTGGGAACTCCACATGCCATGGCTGCAGCCAGAAAAATAACTAAAAAGGAAAAAATAAAAGTAGTGGGAAAAATGCATGTAGATAAAAGCTAAAAAAGTCATTTATTCATTTATGTCATTGTGCATATATTTTGTGCCCGGCTTTGGGTCCTGGGAATGCAAAAATAAACCAGGTAACTTGGCCTTGGCCATGTGGAACTTATGCTCAATGGAAAGCCATATAATAAAAGCAACAAACAAAGGTTCCTATAACTGTAAGTCATGATAAGTGCAAAGAAGGGGAATGGACAGTGTGCTGTCACAGAGAAGAATGAGGACAGAAAAGACCCTCATTGGATTGGGCTGATTAGAGTAAGTCTCTCTGAGAGGATGACTTAGACACTGAGAACTAAAGGATGATTGGAAGATGGCTTTTGAAAAGGGAAAGAGCCTTCCAGCAGAGGGTCCAAGTGAGAAGGAGCTGGGGATGTTTTCAACCAGAATGAACAGTGGGGAAAGAGGGGTGGGGATTGAGACTGAAGAGAGAAGCAGAGCCTGGAGGCTCCACTAAGTTTAGCTTTACTCTAGTTTTAAGCAGGGGAGTGAGATGACACAAGTTATAACTTAAAGCAGGGGTCAAGTTAGAAAGTTATTACAGGACTTCAAGGGATGGCTGGTATCTTACATTAGGGTCACATGTAATAGTGATGAAGAGAAGGGGGTAGTCAAAACAAAATAAATAATCGTAGCTCTTTTAGTATGAGAAGACTTAAAAAAGCCTTTTGTCCAGTAGTTTTTCGCTTTAATTTTAAACACTGGAAGTGATTTTTTCAAATGAAGTTTCTCTGTCTGCAATAGATCAAAGGCAAATTTTGTGATAACTAAGTTAGCACTCCAGCTCTTTACCTTTCCCCCTGCTTTCGTCATGCCACAGTCCTCCAGACACCTCCTTGGAACCATGGGCCCTAAAGAACAGTAGAAGAACCTCTGATCTAGTTTAATTCTGCAAGTTTGCAGATGAGGTCTTACCATCATTGATATCCCCACCCCATCAGAGGATAAGGTAAACATTTGAGAGGTAATACAGTTGTTAGCATGATAACAAGAAAAAAGTAAGTCAGAGGCCAACCTAGAATGAACTCATTGGGCGTAACAATCTCTCAATCAGTTGGATGTGAATTTACTGACTTTGCTGGTAAATAAATAAATAATCAGTCTCAGGAAGAGGGATTTTTTTTTTTTTTTCAGATTCCTAAAGGGGAACAATACTCCTTTTACTCAGTTTAACTTATAAGTGTATCAGTTAGCTATGCTCACAATAATGCTGTGTAACAGCCAACCACAGAATTTCACTGACATTCAGACACAATCATTTATTTCTTCCCTGCATGTGGACTGGGTGGGGGTTGGCCAGTCTAGGCCGGCTTGCCTGATGGCTTTGCTTCTAGGTGCAGTGCTGGCTGGGCTTGGCTCCAGTGTGAAGTAGGCCCAGTTCTGCTCCATGTGTCTCTCATCGGTTCCCATGGCAATGGCAGAAGAGCAGAAAGGCAAACAGAAGCCCCAGTGCCACTTAAGACCTTTTGCAGTACTAGCTGACCCTTCTGCCCACAACTCACTGGCCAAAACAAATGTTAGACTGTATCCCCAGTGTTGGGGAAATATATCTTTTTAAGGGAAACCACAAAGTTATATGGTGAAGGCATGAGCACCAGGAGGGGTGAATAACTAGGGCCCCAAATTCAATTTATCACAATAAAACTCTTGGATCTACAGATCTCTTTTTAATGACTTTTATTTTTACATTATAGTTGGTTTACAGTGTTCTGTCGATTTCTACTGTACAGCAAAGTAACCCAGTCATACGTATATATATATATATATATATTCTTTTTCTCACATTGTCCTCCATCATGTTACATCATAAGTGAACTAGATATAGTTCCCTCTGCTACACAGCAGGATCTCATTGCTTATCCACTCCAAATGCACTAGTTTGCATTTATTAACCCCAGACTCCCAGTCCATCCCACTCCCTCCACCTCCCCCTTGGCAACCACAAATCTGTTCTCCAAGTTCATGAGCTTCTTTTTAATCTCCTTTTGGAATCTCTTTTTAATCTCTTTTTTCTCTCTTGGAAAAATTTATTTTTGTTTCTTTAATTTCTATAGGGCTTAAGCATCTTTTTGGTGTGTCTATCTTGGTGACTACCTTATTCTTTCTATAGAATTGCCAGTATAGGAAGTCTCTGATATGAGATGAAATAGATGCATTTATATTATTTTTGGAATTAGTGTCTTTTGAGGGCAGCGCATTTGGACTCCCCATGAAGGGGAGAGAGAAATCTACTCGTAGACATCACATGAGAAGTTGCTGTTGTATCTCTTAATTCAGTGAATTCCAGTAAGAGGGCATCCAGACAGGATAAGAGCTATTAAATGCAAAGAGGACTTATCAGTAAATAATTAAAATATTTCCCGTGGATTGTCCTTTTCATTGATTTTATTTACCAGTGATAGTTCTGCCTTTCTTTGTAAGGAATATCCTCATGGGAGACCACAGAGATAACTCAGTTGCTCCCACAATGCCTCATTTCCTGCTAAAATAGGAAAGCCAGGTAGAGTTAAAAGTGATTTTATGCTGCACTTTTTTTGAGCTGGCCAGTGGAGCCACATTTCTGAATTCCTTAAATAACGTTCTAGAGATTTACACATGTATCTGCATCTTTATATTTACAATGAAAATCATAATTAAAACTACTTACTTATATATCTTTTGTTACTAATGAGCTTCTTGTGAACAGTACTGAATTTTCTATACATTGCACTAATTTGCCTGAAGGATTTCCTATCTTAGTCATTATTAGAAACTTGCCTCGCATCTTTTTTATTTTTTATTGCATCTTTTTAGAGATGTATAAATCCACAACATTCCCTCAGATTCAATTCATAGGAGCCTATTTTAATTAATTTTAAAACAATTTTTAATCTAATTGATTAAAACATTAAAGATATTTGTCCACAAATGTTGACTGTACTTTGAATAGGAATGGGGAATTCTTTACCAATGCAACACTCGTGTTTGCTACTTAGAAATTACCGTCAGCACTTAATACATTGTTCTATTATTTGTAACCATTACTGATATTAAAATAACCTAGAGTTCCCACTGTGGCACAGTGAGTTAAGAATCTGACTGCAGTGGCTCAGGTCTCTGTGGAGGCATGGGTTCAATCCCTGCCTGGCTCAGTGGGTTAAAGGATCCAGGTCGCCACAACTGTGGCGAAGGTCGCAGCTACAGCTTGGATTCAGTTCCTGGCCTGGGAACTTCCATATACTGGGGGTGTGGCCGTAAAACAAAAATAATAAAAGAAACCAAGTAGTAGAGTCCAAACTATCTCCTTTATTAGTTTATATCTATTTTGACATGCTCCCTTTTCATATCACGTCCCACCACCTCCAATCTGTAGTAAACAAGTAAGAAAGAAATTTCATTTATGTATATGTGTCATCATTAAAACATGCAAACTAGTTAATGTTCTTTTTTGCTAAATATGAATTGTAGTTCTGCTCATACTGTCATTCTTTTTTATCACACTGTTTATTAAACTACTCTCTCATTTGACCTTTAAAACCTATTTTACAGTTAAAGGTAGACAGATACAAAGAAAACTAATTACTAGTTTTAGTGTATACATGAGAAAATACATCGTATCTCTCTTTACCAAGCTTTAGTAAACTGGTGCCCTGAGTTCCCAGAGAGGGGAGCAGTTCATCGTTAGTTTAGTGACAGAAATGTCAGGACAGTGGGCACAATGTACTAATTTTTTCATAAGTAACCAAGATAATGTAGAGTTGAGTGCTAAAACCTTAAACACACCCCCACCCACAGACAGCTGAACTCCCTAGACCTGCCGTGTATCACGTGCTATAGGAAGCTCTGCTCATAGGGGTGTACCCAGGACCAGTCTCTCTTGGAGCTTACAGTTTGCAGGGAAGCGTTTGTTATTCCAAATAATAAATTCAGAAAAGTGGGATGAGCATTTCCACGGAGAACCAGAGGCCACAGCCACAGGATGACCTGAAATCACAGCTAAGGGAGACCTCACCTACTGTGTGCGATCAGGAAAAGTGTCCCTGAGCATGGAATGTAAACGGACACGCGAACTGTGGCCTGTTGTCCGCTGGGCCAGGCTGGCGTGGGCTGAGGGAGAGGTGCGGAGGTGCTGAGTGTAGCTGGAGGCCAGGGGGATTAGACCTGAAGTAGAGCCAAGAATCACATCACAAACAAATCAAAATGTAAGGGAGGAGTTCCCGCCATGGCTCACTGGTTAACTGAACCTGATGGCATCCATGAGGACACGGGTTTGATCCCTGGCCTCGCTCAGTGGGTTAAGGATCCGGCATTGCCGTGACCTGTGGTGTAGGTCGCAGACGCAGCTCAGATCTGGTGTTGCTATGGCTATGGTATAGACTGGCAGCTACGGCTCCGATTTGACCCCTAGCCTGGGAACCTCCATATGCCACATGTGTGGCCCTAAAAAGACAAAAGACAAAAAAAAAATGTAAGGGAGATGGATGCCAAGGCCTCCGATCTCCACCATCTGGAGGTGGAGGGGGACCCGGAGGAAGAGCTTGGGAGAAACCTCACACCTGGTTTGATCGTGTTCTCATTGCCTGCTTGTCGGTGTAACTTCTGAAACACTTCTAACTCCATCGAAAATGTTTATAAAACTTATAATGTCTTCAATTTGAAACTATGAAATGGATAAAAATCCATGTTGGCTATGCTTACCGAAATGAAAAGGAATATTACATGTGGAATGTTCCTACCACATTTCCTCAATGAGAGATTGGCCATTATATAAGCATCACCGTGTTTGTGACCTTATTAGGAAGATCCTACATTCGTTATCACATTCCAAAGGAATGACGGTTTCCACCGAGCCCTTCACCATTTGCATCTTCTTCCTGTAACTCTGCTGGCCTCTGGCCTGTAGGGCAGAACGCAGCATCTTTCTGTGGACTGTGTCGGTGCCAAGACAGCCTTGGTGCTGGGTTCCAAACTTCAAAGGATGTCACAGGCGTGGAGTCTGATGTGTAACCCAAAAGTTTCTCACCCAACCTTTTTCAGATACTCCCCATGAATGTGCATGGTGGGTGATTCCAGCCTTACCTCTGGGGAGTATCTGGGTGGTGAGTGTGTCGGGGCTGTGAGAGGGTGTCTTCTATCATGCGACGTGATGCGCCATTGAATTACCCTCGCCTGCTGACCCCCTGATCCCTCTTTTCAGAAAGCAACTCCAAGTTCTTTTAAATAAAACTTTTAAGGGCTTTTTTTCCCCAAAGTATTTTAATATTCTTATTAGCTTATTTCATATTCCATTTTTAGCTAGTGGGCGTTGGATGAAGGAAGAACAGTCACCACTATGAATTAATGTAGCGCTAAGCAAATTATTGGAATTTTGACATTTGGATTTTAATAGTTTCTCTTTGAGAAGTTGAATGCAATTCTTGATTTGATTAGCTAACATGCTGTATTTCTGAATGTTTTGCAAGACTTTTTATAAATGATGATCTCAAACATCTTTTTGTAAGCTCCTGAAGGGCTAAGATGCTGTCATTTAAAATCTAACCAGCACCCTCTGTGCCAATGAAGTATATGGAATAAACATTTTCTGGATAATGATTAGGGGAAAAATCTCTCAGCAGAAAAATAACTAAAAAGATGATTTGTGACAATTTAAAGCAATATCCATTTTTATATGGACAGACTGGCTACCTGTGGAAGCTATCTGAGAGATTTATTTTACTTCTTTACTTTTTTTTCCCCATTCGAGGTACATATATTAAATGGAGTGGCCACCTAGTCTCTTGCATGGTTACAAATCTTCCTCTTCCGTGCTATGTAAGCCTTTAGGTTGCCCTGTTAATTTTAAATTTTTTTCTTCCATTTACGGAGAAAATTAGACGGTATTTTTGAAATCACAAATCCTCAAAGTTTTACCTTGTGTGATGGATAACAGCAGTGGGGGAAAGCTGTCACAGATTTTACTAGAGAAAAAGAAAAAGGGAAACAAAAGTTTCCGCTTCTCTCCCTCTAGAAAGTTTAAATATGTTGATCCTCATAAGGATTCTAAGTAAAACCCATCTGAGAGTGAAAGGTGAGATAAGCTATTTCTTGCAGGTAGAAAAATCTTTCAGATGACAACAGGAAGAGTGTGTAAAGTTTTCACATTGTGTATGGTGCATAATCTGTCTTCTAGAAAGAGCATACTCCTTCAGGGACCAGGCTAAGCTGTAAAAAGAGGAAAGAGATGAAAAGAAGGTTCTACAGTCTGTCATCAGAATGAGAGAAAGCTGGCAGGGAAGTGAATTTTCAAATAGGCTAGCCATGGTACTTCCCAAAGTCCTCAATTATTTTTAACTTGATTAAAACCCTTAGCCCATGGCAGTGCACTGAGAGTTAAATAAATCAGGGTATTCTCAGAGGATTTGACATTGAGTGCCTGCAGCCCTCTCTGGAAGTCCCGTTACCATGAGGCGGGGTCGTAGATGTTGTTACCATTCAGTGAGAAATGAATAGCAGAGTGACTTTCCTTCCTAGGAGAGCAAGGAGGAAACGGGAGGAGTAAATAGCATCCTCAGGAATGTCTTTCCATGAGGAACTGGAGAAGCCCTAAGAGCCAAGTTCCTGTCGCTGATATGACTTAGGGATCTCCATCAACTATGCTTATCTGTGCCATGAGGAAGAAATATTTCGTGAGAGCTGGACTCTCACGCTCAGGGAATTCATGTTCCTGTTGCTTGGGGCTGGGAAAGTGGCCAAGATCTCCGTTGTTCCTCTTCAACTGTCCTCATCAACCTAGACACCAAGGTTAGTGGTCTGTCTAAAAGACAAGAAATTCGTGGTGCACGTCAGTCCCGTTATTGATGAAGTTCTGGGGCGCAGAGCTGTTTGCACTGTTAAAAATTCATATTTAGGCTAAAAAAATTCCCTGGCTGTGTACTTAATTGGCCTTCTACATCGTTTGGAGTGTTTTCTCAAGCATCACTATGCAGAATGATTCTCGAGGTTGGAGGTGTATTTGAAATCATCTGAGTAGACCACTGAATGTCGACCCAAATCTAGAAATCAAAATAAAATAAAAACAAAAGCAAAATGAAAAGCCATAGGATGGGGGAAAGGCTCGATGATGGTAAAGCATTTTTTGTTATTTTGTCTTAAAAGGTGGATCAGACATTTTCTGGGGTCAATTCTTGAGTCCTTGCTATAGAGCTGCTGCCAACTTTCATTGGGTACCCAGAGAAGTCTTTTTCTGGATCAAATTTAAATGCTGACTTTTTGTTGGACCCTTAAAGGAAAAATTAATTAAGCGCAATTAGGCATGAAACTGGCTGGAGAAGTAAAGTCAGATAGTGTGTAGTAACTAAATACAAAAGACTTGAGATTGTCTTCCCATATGGACTTCCATGTTGTAGGATTAACTTGGACAGTCTAGAAGTAAGTTTTCTTTGCTTCCAAGTGGTCTGCAGTCTGGAGGAGTTGCTTGACTTCATTGCCAGGTTTATCGAGGGCTGGGGAAAGAGTCTTTTTGTCCTCTCTGAAAGAGGAATGGTTTTCCTTTCGTTGCCAGGTAGGGACTCTGTGGTCCCTGAATGTTACTGAGTCCAGGCTCAGACTCCTCGCTGCCCAAGGGGCCAGTAAATTGAGACATGAGTCCTTGGGGCGAGGAATAGTGACTTTATTCAGAAAGCCAGAAGACTGAGAAGGCCGTGGGCTGCAACCATCTTGCCTGACTTAGAATTCAGGCATCTTTTATACCAAACAGGGACGAGCAAAATCCTGGCTTCAGTCAGACTCAGGAAGAGATGTGTTCATTTCTTCCTTTCTGCAGCCATTCCCAGGTGGGCTTGCACAGGAGGTTTCTTGTGAGCTAAACAAAGGTATTTTAGCTTAACGCTCAATACATGGGAGACGGGGTTCCCAGAGATGGGCTGTTATGTGTACTTGAAGCTATAGGTAACACCCCTTTAGTGATTAACTTACAGCAGAAGCAATAGAAGAAGAAGGCCAAAGGGAAAGAAACAGACCCAACAGGGACTCAGATTTGTTCTTCCCTGTTACAAGAGGAGATGACAGTTGGGCTGAATCCCAGAGGAAAATAGTTTTCTTTAAAAATGGTTCCTTAAGATGTCAAGATGTATTCCTGTTAAGAAGACTTAGCCAGAGAAACTATCAGTAGAGTAAGTCATCCTTTGATTTGAAAGGAGTCAGTTTAATTTTGACGTGACGCATGATGTACTATTCATATTAATAAGAACTGTCGGCAGAGGTGAAGCAGTGGTAGTGTGAGGATTAAACAAGAACCCCCAGCTATCTTGGCCTACCCAGTGGGTCATGTGCAAGGTCCCCCTTATGCCCTCACCTCCAAACCTTAAGGAGTCACTTGGCATTGAGCTGGCACCGAGCTGGGTCTGGGATTCATTGCTTATCTCCCTTTCGGCAGGAGCAAATGCTGTGTGTTGACTTTTATGGAACCTATCTCCTTGTACTCATATCTTTATCTGGCATGGCATGAGCAGTCGTTGTGTCTCTGGGGTCATTCTTTTGAGGAAGATTAGGACACCGCCTGGGGGGGTGGTGGTATGAGGGACCTTGAAATGCTTCCCAGCTTTTGCCCTTCATCAGAACACCATGTAAGTCACGGTGGCCATGTGGTTGTCGGGATGGGTGACCTGTTAGTTGAGTCTCCAGGACCGCGGGTCCGTGGAACGTGTTCCTCTGAACCATATATTCCAGCTTATTGCAAGAAGCCACATGCTTTTCAAATAATTAAGCAAAAGCTTAAATTTAAATTAAAAAGGGAAAGAAGTAAAAGGCACTTTTGGGGATTTGAGAAGAGGGGATGGTGAAATAAAAGTACCAAGAACCTGCTGCAGCCAAAAAAAAAAAACTAGAGAAATCCTATCCCACATAGATTTCAGGAATATCCACACCACAGTTTATCTCCTATAAATGCTATAAATGTTCATGAACTTCTTTCTCTTTGTTGCTGGGCCTTCAGGTTGATATGTGACCTTAAGTAACTGACTCCACCTTTCAGTGTGTTGTCTTGTTTTAATGGGATTGATCTTTTCATTCTTTCAGTTTAAAGGAAAAGTACAATTTACCATACTGGATATAAATACATTTTGGGGGAGTACCTGTTGTGGCTCAGAAGGTCAAGAACCTGACATAGTGTCTGTGAGAATATGGGTTCAATCCCTGGCCTCACTCATTGGGTTAAGTGTCCAGCATTGCCATGGCTTTGGCATAGGCTGGCAGCTATAGCTCTGATTCGACCCCTAGCCCAGGAACTTCCATACGCCGCAGCTGTGTCCATAAAAAGAAACATATATATATATATATATATACACATTTTTTTGGAGTAGAAAGTTTTTTTTTTTTTTTGTCTTTTTTGCTATTTCTTGGGCTGCTCCCGCGGCCCATGGAGATTCCCAGGCTAGGGGTCCAATCGGAGCTGTAGCCACCGGCCTACGCCAGAGCCACAGCAATGCGGGATCCGAGCCGCGTCTGCAACCTACACCACAGCTCATAGCAATGCCAGATCCTTAACCCCTGAGCAAGGCCAGGGATCGAACCCGCAACCTCATGGTTCCTAGTGGGATTCGTTAACCACCGCGCCACGACGGGAACTCCGGAGTAGAAAGTTTTAATAGCATTATTGCAGTGGAAGATTCAAATTTGAAACCAAAGGATGTAAGTATCTCTTAAGGACTTCTTATATACGGTGTATACATGAAGCATTTATGAACACGATTTGTTTAATGTCTAGTAAAATTCAGTAAGCCATACTCTATATATCCATTTTACAGACGAGAAAATTAACACCTGCTAAGTGTTGCAGCAGCAATTAATTGAAACCACAGTTGGAGAATCTCTGAAATCTCTCTTCTTTTTCCTATTTCCTACTTTCTCCTAAAGCTGAGCTGAAAAGGAACGTTGAACCAACTATTGAGTTTTTTATCTTACATCTTCAGTGTCTAATCTAAAGGCTGATTGATGTATTTTAAATGTTTCGTTTAAAGATGAGCTTGGAAATTTACTTCCGACTGTTCAAATTTCAAGAATTTAAACTCAGACTGAGCCTACCTCCTGTGGGGATTAAGTTTGTTTTTTACAGTCTATTGTTGTGCTTCTATAAAACAAAAACAGCCATTGGAAAATATATTGTGAGGCTCTTTCGATATTCTCAAGAGCACACAAGTGTAAATGCACCAACACATGTGGATTACATTTCCCTCAAGTTGCGCGGCTTTCACACATTAACAGAAAAGCAGTTTGAAAGGGAAGAGAGAAAGAGACGTGTTCAGGGTAGTTGTGCAGATCTCCACCAGCCACAGACCCGTGATGGTAAAGCTGCAACCCCGTCCTACCCAGGTTTCCCTCCAGCAATGTGTCCGTGAGCGGGGGCCCTGTGGACAGATTCTTTCTTGCTCACTGGGGGTCAGTTTCATGGTCAGGTTAAAGTTAGTTCCCTTCGAGCAACTTTAACCTGCAAACGATGTTATGTTGGTATAAGCATCGTGTAACGGTGTTATCGCCCAGGTGGGCCACAGTAAGAATTTTAAAAATAGTAAAAAAACAAATTTAAAAAATTGGGGGCAAATTCTATATGATCTCACTGATATGAAGTACCTAAAGCAGTGAAATTCACAGAGGCAGAAAATAGAAGGGTGGTGGCCCGGGCTGGATAGAGGAGGAGCAGAGGCAAGAGTTAGGGCTCAGGGGGGGAGGGTCCTGGCTGAGAAGGATGGCGGTGACCCCTGTACAACAGTGTGACTGGACCTGATGCCCCAGAATTGTGCACTGAGAACAAGGTTGAAGAGATAAATTTCATTATCCATATTACCACGGTAAATTACATAATTACGAGCTAACTTCTGCGTCGTTGCATAGATGGTAGCATATGCTTGGTGTAGAGCGGAGTGTGTCTGGGTTACGTCAGCAAGACCTGTGTACCAACCCAGCTCCGAAAGTTCTGGTCGGAGATACTAGACAGCCTTTTGAGTGTGTCTCACTGACATCTCTGTCGTGTGAAGGTCAAACACACTCCCTTCGCTGTGACTTAATTAACAGCACGTGCCGTGGGCTCAGCACATCAGGGTAGGGGAAGCACAGTGCCGATGATGAATCAACGCTTAGCGGTATCTACAGTAGCCACGACTCTTGGGGGTGGGGGGAGAGAACTCGCCACGTTATGTTCTTTTTCAGACACGAAACATTGAAATAATCATGCGTATTTCTCTAAGGAGTACGGTAAAACCAGTGACTCTTGTGTTAAACAAACATGTATCTGGTATCCGCTCTGTGCCAAGCACTGAGTGACAAGGAGCCCGTCTAATGGGGCGTTTGACAGTGACCCGTCAAAGGAGATGCAGTGGGACAGGGAAACCCTGGGCCAGTCCCTGCCAGGTGCGCGTGTTGGGCCAGACCGGCCCTTTTATCTGCCTTCCAACTCTGGAGCTCTTGGATAAATACATTGTACGTAAAGTCAGTGGAGACCTCAGCAGCATGAGAGCATCCTGCAAAAACAGCACTGCGCTGGACAGATCATGCAGGTGACAAGAATGCTTCAGAGACCTCGGACGAGGATGTAACAGCTTGTTTAGGGGAAACGAGGGAAAGACCGCGATGGGGTGCAGCTTTTCCAAAAGGATCCTCTGCAGACACTCCCGCTCCTTCACCTCCAAGGGTTGTCTACCAAGAACTGACTCTGGTGCCGGCAACTGGGGGAAACTGCCGTCATCCACAGGCCAACGGGTGTTCTTCACCTCGAAGTTTCTCGAAACCGTTCGCATCCTAAGTTAGTTTGGGGTCTCTGAGAGGGAGGTACTGCCTGTCCTGTCTCCTGAAGTTATTTGACTGTGGAGCCCTTTCCTCCCCCGGAACTCTGATTAAGAGCCCATGGAAAAGCGTTCTATGCGTCTCCCCACTGAGAACATGTGTCCCTTTGGAGCCACATGGGACAGGTTGTAATTGTCACTGGCTGGAGAAATTGGCTCGTTGACACCAACAGAGGGCGGGGAGCCGAAATAGGAAAGCTGACCGTCTCCTGGGGGTTAGAATTTTCTCTTGTTTCTTAGCTCAAGGGACCAGGTTCCTGAGGAGCATCAGGAAGGGTCTCCCTCGCCTGTGAGGGCCGAGAGGGTGGGCCGGGAGCATGGCCATGGGGTGTCCGGGGCGGGGGGGGCCCAGTGGCCTTAGTGGTTGTGGGGCTGGGGCCGGGCGCCTCCGTTCCAAGCTGGCTCAGCCCCTCCCGAGTTCCACAGTGGAAAGCATTAGCAGTGGAAATGGATTGAGGGCAACACCAAAGTGCAGATCAGAAATAGCTCACACGGTGATGCTCTTGCACCAGGAGCCAGAACTATCCTGGGAGCTGAAGAAATCCCCTAAGAAGAAACCGCTTTCTCTTCATTGAGCCTCCGAAAGGCTGCATTAGTCGGATTCTGCACAATTGTTAGTACTCGAGCTTAGAAAAGGGAGTTGATTAAGTGGAAGGAAATTTTTAAAATGTGACAGAGATGATGAGGTGATTAAGGGGTAGGATTTAAGTGGCAAGCTGTGGCGAATTTAAGATGTATGACTGAGTAGCAGTGACAGTGGGTATACGATAGCTGCCTATAAATACCCAATTAATTGCCTAATGTGGCAAATGAGAAGAAACAGGCTTTAAGCACCAGAAGGGAAACTCGAAGTCTATTAGGGAAAGAGTATTTACTAGCAAGGGTGATTTGACTGCCATCACGGGGGACGTGAGTTGAGTTATTTGGATAAAGATTCAGGATGATATTTTTCTTTCTTATCATATGCTGGTGTCAACCAAGTTGTCTTTTTTTTCTTTTTTTTTTTCTTTTTTTGGTCTTTAAAAAAGATGTAGGGAGTTCCCTTGTGGTGCAACAAGTTGGGGATCTGGCATTGTCATTGCAGTGTCTTGGTTCCGTGCTGTGGCATGGGTTCAGTCCCTGGCCCAGCAGCTTCCTCGTGCCTTGGGTGCAGTCAAAAAAAAAAAAAAAAAAGAAGAAGATGCAGACGTTGTTATGTTTCTTAGGGGCAGATATTGATGACTAGGGTGCAGTATTTACTTTGCTACAGGGTATTGTGAGCTGGGAATCAAGCTTAGTGTTGCTTCAAGCGTCTGCACATGTTTTTCCCTTAAGCTGAATTACAGCAATATCCTTGTGGGTAAGAACCATAGCAAATCTGTGCATTATGTTACACCATGTGTGGAGATACACCGCGTGCTACAAAGCGTTCTAGAGATAGTTACCCTCGAGAGCACTCGATAAAACTAGCCAAGACTTCGTGACTCTGGATTAGGTGCTTTACATATGTATGGGCTCTGATCTTCATCTCAATACTCTGAGAGCTATTAGCATCCCCATTTTACACATGAGCAGACTGAGCCTCAGAGGGATGAAATAACCCAGCCAAGGTCACACCACCAGTAAGTGGCAGACCCAGAAGTTGCATCCAATGCAACTCAGACATTCCTGCTCTCTTCCTGTGAGGCTGTGCTGCCTCCTGAAGGCACTTCTGGTCTTCGCTCTTAGGAATCCGAGACCAGTGGCCTTGTGTCTCCGAAGCATCCCTTGAGAGAGAGATGGTTTTCCTGGTGGGAGAGTGGATGCTCACGAAGAGCGTTACCCATGCTTAACCCAGGCAAGGCCATGGCACCGGAGCAGGGGGGAGCGGGGGAGCAGGCAGGGCTGGAAGACTCAGCCTTGGGGTCCAGCCGCCAGCGTGGAGGAACTCTGTCAGATCTCAGAAACAGCGTCCAGACTTGATTATAACGTCTCTTTGTGGGTCTTTTGAAGCTTTGTATTCTTTCTTCCCTTGCCTCACAGAGTTCAGATCTATTTTCACGTAAACAGAAATGATTCCTCCTCGCTGAGCACTTCATTGTCGGTGGCATTGTGGAATGTTCTAGGGAGGGGGAAACGGGGCCAATTATGAAGCAGAAATTTCTCTTCGGCTTGCGTGTTTATATGAAAATGCCAAAGCCACCAGCTGTTACAAGAGCAGGCCTCGGCAAGCCCTCTTTCCAAGTGTCCTGCAGCTCACACACAGCAGGGGGAGATAAATCCAGGAGGCAGGATTAGAAGATGCAACCCCCCGCCCCCGCCCACGTGTCATCCTGCATTCATGAGTGATGGGAAATTTACAGAATATGCACCTTGGTGTCCCTTTCATTTCAGAAAGAAGTCCCCAAATTACAAACATGGAAACGACAAGCCAAACGTGAACCTTTCCCTACTAAACACCGTAGCTCAGCTTACCCCTAAAGATTCGTCAATAGAGAGAAGGTAGATTGAAAAGAAAATTAATTTCCACATTCCTATTTATAGGACATTTGAGACAAACAGCCATCGGTGTTACTGTTACCTCATTGGCCTTTTTTGGCATCAGGAGAGTCTGCGTGTCTTTTACATTCACGGAACGCAGTTCAAACTTCAGGAATTCGGTTCCATAGCAGGACCTGAGCAGAGAAGATATATATCTTCTTGTTTGGCTCTCTTTATACTGCTTTCTTCTTTTCTTAAAAAAAAAAAAATATAAATGGTATATTAGGACTGATGGAAAAACCAGATCTGACAGGAAGGTTAAAAAAAAAGGAAGGTTACTTAAAACAATTCTTCTGGAATCATTCACGAGTAGGGTGGAGTAGACTTTAAAAACAAAACAACGTAATCCTGGAGATTGTATTTTTTTAAATGAAACTTAATTGGAGCCGTTTCACGGAATTGAACCGGGAAAGGCGTCCACGCTGTCGACACTTCCCTTGGAGGTAACGCCAGCCCAGTTTCCTCCCTCTGCGGCCTGATAGCCAAGGTGAGCTGTCGGCTTCTTGGACCCGAGTGAGGCTGGAGCTGGCCCTGACACCAGCTCCCCGAAGCGCACTGCAGGCTGTGGCAGCACCTTTTCGTCTCAGGAGAGACGTCTCCCAGTTGGGGCCGCAGGCTCATCCTTCCCTCTTATCCCAGTTTTAGAGGCTCTTGGTGCTCAGGGTGGCTCAAGTTATGATGAGAATGGCACTGACTTGTTTCTTAGTCTCCTTTGCCTGCGTGTAGCAATAGGGTCCCTGAGTCCTCAGGAGGCACAAGTGACAGCTTCCTCCATATTTGGCTTTTTGAATCCAACTGTCGGCCATTAATATCCCTTCATCTGCAGGGAATTCCAGGACACAGAATTACAGTTCTCTTTCTAGCCTATTTTCCTACATCTTGAATTGTGAAGTGTTCCAGTTTGGGGGGGAAAAAAAAAGCGTCATTTAAACACAGTGGTCTTCAATCAGAGCTATAGGGACTACAAACCAAAGGAAACCATTCTGGTTGAAATACCAGCACTTGCCTATGAAAAGGGGGTCTTTTCATTAAAAAACAAAACCACACCAGCCTTTGCCTGAAGCTGGTTCGTGGGCTCTTTGCATGGCCATCCCCTAAATCCTCTGCCTGGGATCCAGAGGCAGAGTGACTGATACTTTCAGGGCAGGATGTTTGAACAAGGAAAACAAAACTTGTGTGTTTCCCTGGAAATAAAAATCAACCAGGAGTTCCCATTGTGGCTCAGGGGGTTAAGAACCTGACTAGTATCCGTGAGGATGTGGGTTTGATCCTGGGCCTCTCTCAGTGGGTTAAGGATCCGGCGTTGCTGCAGGCTGCAGCATAGGTTGCTGACGCGGCTCAGATCTAGCGTTGCTGTGGTTGTGGCGTTGGCAGGCAGCTACAGCTCTGAATGGACCCCTAGCCTGAGAACTTCCGGGTGCCAAAGATGCAGCCACAGAAAGAAAAAGAAAAATCAACCAACTTACTTGTAAAGCTTCGCATCGTCTCTGTGAACATTTGAGCCAAAAGAAAAATTAAGTTTAGGGTCAGAGATTTCCAAACCAATAGAAAAAGCAAATTTGACTCCTCTGTATCATTGGTTTCCACTGGCTTTCTTTAAAAGGGCATAGGAACTAATAACAAAGAAGACTGAAGGCAGGCAAATAAGAGGGCAAAAAACTGGAATTCATGAGTGGAAAAAAATAGAGTGGATGCACTTATTTGAACAGTTTATGAAATGGTCTAAATCCTCCACTTTGGCCAACCAGGGCGCCTCCTCACAGGCTGGGAAATGCTCTGACAGCCCAGCCTCCCCCTCCGCTTTTCTTGACTCTCAAGTATCACCCTCTAAGTTTTCAGCCATGTATTTTCTTTGGACTGTTCTTCTTTACTCTTATTAAATACGTCACGTATACGAAAGGAAATGTCTACATTTAAACTTTCGTGTGAGGTGGGAAAAAGAAAAACTTTTATTTCAATGCTCTTCTGCTTAAACACAGTGGAACTCGGTTATAAAATAACTCTTAGTTTTGCAATCTAATATGTGGTCAAAATCTAAAATTGGGTTGAAGCCATGACCACCCCTACCCCCCAAAATGTGGCAAAGCCTGGTGCCAATCCTGGTGTTTCAGTAAGATTCAATCCTATATTTTTATATTATAGATATCATGCCTGTTGGTTTTTCTCTGCTCCACAAATCTAAATGCCTGCAAATCCTAATACCAATTTATTTTTGTTTTCTAATAAAAATGTAAGTATCAATAGGTTAGTGAGAATTAAGCCTTTAAACAAATATAGCACTCTTTAGGACTGCTGGATTAGTTGAAAATCTGTCAGTTTTAGGTTTCAATAAATATGCGTGTTTTAATATCAGTAGCCCAATCCTGCACTCCTGGTTTATAGGTGCAATTCAAAGTGTGACGTATTTTAAATGTCGTGTCAAATATTGTAAGTACTGTATAAGTATCAGTTGTTGATCTGCTTCATGATGGGGAAACTCAGCGGTTTGGATGGAAACAACGAACTGGGCATAGTCACAGAGGCAGGAAGACGAGTCTGTTCTTAAGGAGACCTCATTTTAATAGTGATAATTGTATTAAAACAATATCTCTACCTCTAGAGCAAAAACTGTTTGAATATAGATCATCTGCCTTACTTACCTATTAGGTGCTTTTGAAAACGATTCAGTGACTTAAGACCTTTAGGTCTATTTTTACAGAGAAAGAGAAAAGTCACCTAAGCCACAAGACTGAAACCAAATAGATTAGTGGAAATTAACCTATTTTTTTCCTTTTTAATAACATAGATGGTCTCTTCATAGAATTTTTCCAATAAAAAGTATAATATTAATTCCTGAAAAAAATCTTATATCCTTCCATACACAAAGTATATAGAATGTAAATCATGTGATATAAAAGAAAATTGTAAGGTATTACTAAGCCTTAGCATTCCAAAAACTATCTTAGTGGTGCCAAAAAATGCCATTAGTCCAAAAGATCTCTCACTGATCCGTGGCAGGGTTGGTTGACCTAGCAGGATGGAACAGCCTCGTGATAGAAGAACTTGGACCCAGACATAGCATTGGTGTGGGTCAGAGGGATGGGCATGGGCAACCGAGGGAATGCCATCCCATCAGGAGGGGCATGATAGCTGGTAAATACAGCATCCTATTTACCAAGAGATGACAAGGGGCCCTAACAAAACATGCAAATGGAGATTGTAGGTCCAAAAAGCATCTTAGAATCCTAGGAGATAGTATTCAGTGGACCTCAGATAAATCCTTTTGCCTGGCAAGACCTCAGCCACAGGGCTGGTGTTCAGGAGCAGAACTCAAGTCCTGGCATAAGAAAGAAGGCAAAACCAAAATGGAATTATTGGTTTTCCCATGTTCCGGAGATGGGGTTGCCAGAATGGTTTTAAGGACAGAACGAAGATCCAGGGAAAGAGGCAGAATCTACTCTTCAAAACTTGAGCAAAAGGCAAAACTTGGCTTCAGGGTAAGATGGTACACTTGACCGGGTGCAGCGCTCAAGCACAGGACCAACTCCGCATCTTCTGAGCACCGTCCCAAGGTCCACAGGTGTGAGGGAGGAGATCAAGGTGCATAAAGCCGAGCAGGACATCACCCGGAGCCTGCCTGCCAGCTCATCCTGAGCCCTGTTCTCTCTGTTCGACAGGTGAGCCTTCCGAGGCAGTGGCCTCAAGCTACTTAACTAGCTGTTTCTCAGAACTTTCTCAGCTCCAGTGGAAGAGGCACTGACTGCTCCTGGAGGCATCACAGAGGCCATGTGCAGGAATTCCAGCCTGGTCCTGTGCCCCGGGCGAGTCCCCGGGAGTTTGCTGGGATCCTCAACAGCCCCGTGGACTCTTGACCTCTCTGGGGAAGATCAGGCGGACGTTTCAGCTTCTCTGGGCCTCTTTATGGGAGTCACCTTTTGACCAGGGGCAAAGCCACTGAGAAATCTGGTGAGCTTTTGGATAGCCAGATCGACCAACAACCAGTATGTTTCACAGAGCCCACAGACTCACCCTATCTCTTGCCATTTCTAGGAAGTGTTCCACATGACCAAGACGAAAGGGTACCCGAAGAACTGGGCGGATGGGGACAACACATATACACAGCCGTGTAACATAGATAATTACCAAGAACCTACTGATAGCACAGGAAAGCTACTCAAGAGTTTGTAATCACCTATATGGTAAACAAAACGAAAAGACAACCCACAGGATGGGAGAAAATCTTTGCAAGTGAATCCACTGACAAGGGCTTCATCTCCAAAATTTACAGGCACCTTCTGCAGCTCCATACCAAAAACAAACAAACAACCCCATCAAAAAATGGGCAGAAGATCTTAACAGACAATTCTCCAAAGAAGACACACAGATGGCCAAAAACACATGAAAAGATGTTCAGCATCACTCCTCATTAGAGAAATGCAAATCAAAACCACGCTGAGGCACCACCTCACACCAGCCAGAATGGCCATCACCAAAAAGTCTACAAACAATAAGTGCTGGAGAGGGTGTGGAGAAAAAGGAACCCTAGTACACTGTTGGTGGGTTTGTAAATTGGTGCAACCCCTGTGGAAAACAGTATGGAGATTCCTCATAAAATTAAAAATAAGATTACCATTTGATCCAGCAATCTCACTCCTGGGCATCTCTCCAGAGAAAACCATGACTTGCAAAGGCACATGCACTCCAAGGTTCATTGCAGCACTATTTACAACAGCCAAGACATGGAAACAACCTAAATGTCCATCGACAGAGGCGTGGATCAAGAGATGTGGTACATATACACAATAGAATATTACTCAGCCATCAAAAAGAACGCAATACCAGCATTTTTAGCCACATGGATGGACCTAGAAACTATCATGCTAAGTGAAGTCAGCCGTACAATGAGACACCAACATCCAATGCTTTCACTGACATGTGGAATCTGAAAAAAGGACAGACTGAACTTCTTTGCAGAACAGATGCTGACTCACAGACATTGAAAAACTTATGGTCTCCGGAGGAGACAGTTTGGGGGGTAGGGGGATGTGCTTGGGCTGTGGGATGGAAATCCTGTGAAATTGGATTGTTTTGATCATTATACAACTACAGATGTGATCAATTCATTTGAGTAATAAAAAAAAGAAAGGGTATGTGTATATGTATGTACAACTGATTCACTTTGCTGTACACCTGAAACTAACTCAACAGTGTAAGTCAACCCTCCAGCTTAAAAACAACAACAACTTTGAACTGGAAAAAGAAATAAAAGAGTATTTGCTGGGAAGCCTGTGCTGGATGCTTAGAAACTGGGCCTGATAGTTTATTTACTTTCAAATAACGTTGTGTTTACTGTGTTGCAGTCCAAACGCCTTGGCGTTGTGGTCGATGCTGCTGGGGACACATTCATAATACACCTAGTACATTTATGCCTCTCCTTTTAAGTTTTTAAAATTTATTTTATTGAACTATAGTTGATTTACAATATTGTGTTAATTTCTGCTATGCAGCAAAGTGGTTCAGCTATACACACACACACACACACACACACATACACACACACGTATTCTTTTCATGTCCTTTTTTTTCTATTATGGTTTATCACAGGGTATTGAATATAGTTCCTTGTGCTCTACAGTAATGACAGGGAAGGAGTGGGATTGTTACCAGGTAGCTGTAGGAGTCCCAGCAGGAGACCATAGCGAGAGAGGGAAACCCAGGGGACTTTGGGAGACACTGTAAGTTCATAATCGCTCAAGAAGGCCATCAGAGTGAAGCAGGCTTGCTCAACTAAAAACCATAAGTAAAAGCATGAGCTACCCTCAGGTCATTACATGAAGGATAAAATGAGGCTTTCAGGGTCAGCAAGATAATGATCCTTAGGACCCAGGACAGGAATTCAAGGGAAAGAGGACCTTGCAGAGTTGACACCCTCACTAGATGGAGGCCTGAGATGAGTCAGCATGTTTTAGCCTGTGTTACTCCCCTTCTGCTGATTTGAATAAGCACTTAGGATAATTCTCGTCTGACCTCGTAAGGTCAGATACTCTCGTACCAGATGTGAAAGAGGAGCTGGTGATGTCAGCCTGACGTCTCCTCGAAGAACGAGGAAGAAGGCGGCCTTTTCCCCTTCCCACTTTCCTTGGACTATGAAAGTGTAGCCCACCTAATCCTGGGGGCAGAGCCTCTGTGCCTGCCTGTTTGAATCTCTCACAAGCATCCTATCTTAATAAAATCTATTTCTTGCCTATCCCTTTGTCTCTCGCTGAATTCCTTCTGCACTGAGACACAAAGAACCTGAACCTCAGAAAGGCCAGACAACAGGTGTGAGTGATTCTACTTAGAAAATTAAACCAGCTAGGATGGAAAAAAATCGTTATGTTCAAGTCTAATTCATAAACACACATGCAGATAGATGAAAATAAAAAAAAGAAAGAAAGAAAACTGTGGGTTCAGGTCCCCGTCTGGCTTCTGGCTGGGTCCAAGTCATAAGTGTTGTCAGTTTCCATAAGACCTTGTTGTTTATCCATTCAGTGTATAATAGTTTGCATCTGCTAATCCCCAACTCCCACTCCATCCCTTCCCCCACTGCTCTTCTTGTTGAATGCCATTCCTTTTTCTACGTAAATGCCCAATCACACATCCAAACCAACATCACATCAAGACTGCGCTGTCGGGCTGCTGCGCCGTGTCCCATGACGGGGGAGGTGCATGCGACAAATTGCTCTTTAAGGAGAGAGCAGCCAACGGAGTGAGGACCTTGAACTCACGTCCTGCTCTGAGCATTTTTTTTTTTTTGTCTTTTTGCCTTTTCTTCGAGGGCCGCTTCCGAGGCATATGGAGGTTCCCAGGCTAGGGGTCAAATCGGAGCTGTAGCTGCGGGCCTACACCATAGCCACAGCAGCATGGGATCCGAGCCGCATCTGCAACCTACACCACAACTCACAGCAATGCCGGATCCCCAACCCACTGAGCGAGGCCAGGGATTGAACCCTCGACCTCATAGTTCCTAGTCAGATTCGTTAACCACTGAGCCACGAGGGGAACTCCTGAGCATTTTTATTGGACATTTTGGATTCAGTGGTTACCTTACAAGGGCTATGCCTTTGGACGACAGACCTCAGACTAGAGATGTTATAGGGTAAGGAACTGGGCTCAGAACAAGGAGACTTTTTTTTTTGTCTTTTTTGTTGTTGTTGTTATTGTTGTTGTTGTTGTTGTTGCTATTTCTTGGGCCGCTCCCTCGGCATATGGAGGTTCCCAGGCTAGGGGTCGAATCCGAGCTGTAGCCGCCGGCCTACGCCAGAGCCACAGCAACTCGGGATCCGAGCGGCGTCTGCAACCTACACCATGGCTCACGGCAACGCCGGATCGTTAACCCACTGAGCAAGGGCAGGGATCGAACCCGCAACCTCATGGTTCCTAGTGGGATTCGTTAACCACTGCGCCACGACGGGAACTCCAAGAACAAGGAGACTTTTTTACCTGTGGAGCAGTAAAAAGAGGCGTGGGGTTATCTTCCTGGCAAGACTGTGGACGTCGCAGTAGGTGTACAGACAGTGGGTGGGGACTTAGTGGGAATGCTAATTCCAGAGTGGAGAATTGGCTTAAATGTTGTTTCAGGTGAGTGAATTTCCCATTTTGTAATCTGGAAATTCTGTCTGGTTCCCTGCTGTGTGGCTGAACTGTAGTCCCCAAATATGTCCAAGTCCTAATCCCTGGAATATGTGAATGAGACAAAAAGGATGCGGCAGATGTGATTTGTTAAGGGTCTTGAGTTACGGAGACTGTCACGGAATATCAGACAGTTGTTTTCTAAGAGGGCTTCCGGAGGGATTGGGGTCAGGGCAGAGAAGAGGTGGTGGTAGAAGCAGAGAGGGACGTGAGGGGCTTTGAAGATGAAGGCAGGCAGGCGGCCTCTGGGAGCTGCAAAGGGCAAGGAAAGGGATGCTCTTCTAGACCCGCAGAAAGAATGCAGCTCTGCCTGCACCTTGGCTCCACCCTCGGGATGCCCACTTCCGACTTTTGTAAGAAAATAAATTGGAATTGTTTTAAGCCACTAACTTTGAGATCATTTGTTATAGTGGCAACAGGAAACTAAGACACCTGCTTTTCTCTAGACTCTGAAATTTTATTTGAGCTCTAAACAAAGCTACCCAAAGCCAAAAATATATACACCAACGAGGGGATTAGAGTTGTCTCACTTCGCTTCCCCACACTATTGCTATTAGGGATTTCTTGGATTGAGCCCTCTGTAAAGTTGCTCCTTTATAATGGAACTTCCCCTTTTTAATTTACATATGAGTTGGAATGATTTCTGTTCGCCTATAATTAAGTCCAACCTTCTTAGCATGACAAGCAAGGCTTTTGATCATCAAGCATGCTACTTGCCCAACTACTGCCTTCCTGAACCCATATCTTGCTGAATTTAGCAAGTTTCCCTAAAGCACCGCGTGGCTGTTTTGCCTCCGTTACTTTGCACGTGTTGTTTCCTCTGAGGTGAACAGTTTTATTTTCTGTTTGGCTTAGATAACTTCTACTCAGGTGCATCAGGATTATGTTTAGCTGTATCAGAGACCCCAAACAACAAAGTTATTAAATAGAAATTTAGTTCTCTCTCCTGCAGCAGTTCAGAAGTCTGAGACAGTTCAGCACGGGTGTGGCATCTCTGCTCTGGGATGCCCACAGCAAATCAGGCTTTTTCTAGTTCCTTGCTCTGCCACCCCTTGGAGTGCAGTGCTTATCTTCACAGCACAGAGAGTATTTAGAGCTCCAGCCATCATATCTATATTCCAGACCTGAGGACAGAGGAATTCACAAAGAGGAAAAGGAGCATGGGGCATATTCCAGCTCTGTTCTGGGGGAAGGTTCCTGAAAGCAACCAAATTATACCTCTACTCCCATATATTAACAAGTACTTAGTCCCTTGGCAAGAGGCTGGGTAATGTGGTTTTTATCCTGGGGGTGAGGGCTAGCATTAGCCTTGCTAAAGACCAAATGCTCTCTTTCTATGGAAAAAAAGAAGGGATATTAATAGCCAACGAACCACATCTGTCATGGCATCATTTAAAACTCACGTGACGCGCATCCTGTTCTGGGAAGACGTCCCTGACCCCGACTGTGTTGGCTGTCCCTGCCCTGTGCTACCCCCCTGTGCACAGCTTCCCTAACTGTGTCAAATGCCTTTATTACTTTGGCTGATTCTCACCGGCGATGGTGCGCAGTGTGAGGCAGGAACTCTGGTTTTATCACTGCGTTGCCTCGCAAAGCAGCTATAAACATTTATTGATAACGAATGAATGAATACATTAACCCAAAGTTTTCAGATGCCAGCGGTCCCAGAACGTTTGAGATTTAAAAAGCTATTTTAAGTGGATCTGTATTTTGCGCTGTTTAAATCGTTTTGGAGAAATTCCTGGGAAATTAGTAGAGTGTACATCCAATGATATAGCAAATGTAGCTATGTGTGCGTGTGTATGTGTGTATTTTACGGTTCTAGAAGTTAGAATTCTGCCTATGACAAGACATGCAGCAGCCCCCCCCACCTTATCTGTGGTTTCTCTTTCCACAGTTTCAGTTACCTGCAGTCCACCGAAGTCCAAAAACATGAATGAAAAATTCTAGAAATAAACATTTCGTAAGTTTTCCATGACATATGCCGTTCCGAGCAGCGGGTGAAATCTCCTGCTCCATCCTGCCCGAGGGAGCAGGACTCAGCCCTTTGTCCAGCATTTCCTGCCCGCCTGTTACTTAGCAGCCTTCTTGGTCATCAGATCCACTGCCCTCGTGTTCAGGCGACCCTTGTTTGACTTGATCATGGCCCCAAAGCCCAAGAGTGGTGACGCTGGCAAATGTGGAAAGCGGCTGTGCCACCACGGCACCACCAACGCCGCTGAGGCTGGCAATTCGGAGCTGCCAAAGAGAAGCCCTAAAGTGCTTCCTTTAAGTCAAAAGTTGAAAGTTCTCGAATGAATAAGAAAAAAAAAAAATGTTGAGGTTGCTGAGATCTGCAGTAAGCACGAATCTTTTATCCGTGAAACTGTGAAGGAGGAAAAAGAAATCCATGCTAGTTTTGCTAAATTGCAAAAGTTTTGGCCACAGTTGTGCGTGATAAATGCTTAGTTAAGGTGGAAATGCTTAATTAAGGTTGTACAGTGGGATATTTTGAGAGCGAGAGAGCCCACGTTCCCCTAAATTTTATTACAGTAAAATGTTATAATTGTTCTATTTGTAGTTATCTCTTACTGTGCCTAACTTGTAAATTGAATTTTATCATAGGTACGTACGCCTAGGAAGAAACGGCACACACAGGGTTTAGTTTCAGGCATCCACGGGGCTGGGGGTTGGGGGGGACTCTTGGAACTCACCCCCCAGGGATACTGGGCGGCTACTGTGCTTAGTCGGCCTTCGCACTTCTACCTCACCTTTCTCTGCAAAGATAGTTTAGAAAAATGGGGTCAAAGGAATTTTATGTTCAAGCAGTCCATTAAAAATGCAGCAAATTGGACGTGAATCCTAATCTATATCGGTGCCGCCACATTATGTAGGAAACTATTACACTGTCCAGTTAAGAGGTAGACTAATCTGTCGGGTGAAAATCTATGAGTAGAATACATGCTTTTATTTGTAACAGTCTTTCTTCTGATATGCCTCTGTTCTGTAAGGTATTGTTAACAATTCCATGAGGTTATTCTAAGTGCGAGAAAGGGAAGTACTGCGGTCTGGAGAAACACAAAATCCTGTAGCGCTTTTTCAATTCAAACACCTAGCTTTACCCTGGTAATATCATTTCAAGATTAGATGGGACAGTAAACGAGTAATTATGATTTTCTTTTTTTTATAATGATTTTAATTTTTTCCAGCGTAGCTGGTTTCCAGTGTTCCGTCAGTTTTCTTGGGCACAGCAAGGTGACCCAGTCACACACACACGTGCAGGTCCTCAGTTTTCTTAAGGTTCCTCTTTGGAGCATTAACAGATACGGGTCATCTATTGAAGACATACAATACATGAGACTTGGAACTAAATGTAATTTTAAAAAAAGGCATGATACTTGCTTTTGCAAACTTGTGATCTGGTAGGGAAGAGAAATTTTATTGAGCAGTTATAGTGTGGCAGAGTAGCTGTCACCTGAGGTGACCTGAGGGAATGAGTGAATGACCACGCGACTCGAGGAGACCATTCTTTAGCGGATCCTCTGACCTTCTCTCGTGAGTGACTTCTTCGTGTTTTCCCACCATCTTCTGCCTCAGGAATTATTAGAGGACAATTCCTTAGCACAGTATTTTTCAACTTGTTCTGGTTTTTAAATTAAAGTGTCATTGGTTTACAATGCTGTGCCAATTTCTGCTGTACAGCAGTGACCCAGTCTCACACACACACACACACCCACACCCACACACACCCACCCCCACACCCCTTTCCTGTCTTACACTCTCTCTTCCATCCTGGTCTTTCCCAAGAGACTGGACACAGGTCCCTGTGCTGTAACAGCAGGACCTCAGTGCTTACCCACTCTGAATGTGGTCGTTTGCATCTGCTAACCTCCACTTGTTCTTTAAAACCAGGGTGACCACATGTTCTGCTTTGCCTGGGACTGTCTCAGTCTGTGCCTGTCGGCCCAGCGCCGTGGTTAAGGGCCCCTTTCCCTCCCGCGCACCCAGCCAGGGAGCGCCTGCTTCTCCGTCCTCAGCCCTCTGGACTCCCCCCCACGTCTCCCTTCTTCCTCCCTTTGCACATCCAAGTCGTGTAAGACGAGGCAAGAGGGCAGCTTACTCTTCTTGAAAGCTCAGTGTCTGCTTGTGGTCCCAATATTCTTGTTACCACCTGCTAAATATTAGCCTATACCCAAGCCTTGCAGATTCTTTCAGGTTCTTGTGGTTTACAGATAAAAGCTTTTATTTTTTAGAGGAAAACGTGCTTCTGGTTTAAAAAAAAAAAAAAAAGGTTTCCATGTTTAAGTTCACAAAAAGCATTTCTCTAAATTACTGACTACTGTTAGATCATTCAGCACCAGAGAGAAATGCTTTCTCAGATTCAATAATTTGATCTTCTGTAATTAATTTAGCTCTGACCTTTAAAAAATATCTTTTTCTGGGAGTTCCCACTGTGGCTCAGTGGGAACAAACCCAAGTAGGATCCATGAGGATGCGGGCTCAATCCCTGGCCTTGCTCAGTGGGTTAAAGGCAATGAGAAGAAATGCCCATGCTCAGTGACATTTTAAAACCCATTACAGATGTGCCTGAATTTTATCTTTTATAATTAACACTATCACACGTAAATAGCCTCATCAAAAGAAACCTGCGCCAGATAAATTCCAGTTAGCAGGAGCCATAAGGTTGTCTTTGTTTCAGTGTTTATCAGAAATTTACATCTGGAGTTCCTGCTGTGGCTCAGCGGTAGTGAACCCGACTAGTATCCATGAAGATTCAGGTTGGACCCCTGGCCTCGCTCAGTTGGGTTAAGGATCTGGCGTTGCCGTGAGCTGTGGTGTAGGTTGCAGATGCAGCTCCAATTCGCTCCCTAGCCTGGGAACTTACATATGTCATGCGTGTGGCCGTCAAAAGACAAAAAAATTAAAAAAACAAAAAAATTAAAATGACTTTTTCTCTGAGGGAACGAGCTGTTCTGCAGAGGTGAATATCCCATGTAGATTGACCAAGTAATCAATAGGTGATAGATAAATCACCAGAGCTTATCCTTTTTGGTAATCCTTTTGAATTTTTTTTCCTATTTGTTGAAATTTTGTAAGATGTCTTAAAGATCTTCTTGGCTTTCTTAATGTGGTTTGAATAAAATGAAATCTTTTATGTTTTTATTATTATTTAAAACATTCATGGTATCCTTTAAAAGCAATGTCCTCACAGACCGTTGAAGTGTATGGGGTTCTTTGTCCTTTATAATCTTTGAATTGGTTTCGCTTTTATAGCATATTGTTCTTACTTAATTGCTTTGAATGGTCCTTCTTTCACACTTATTGTTTCTTCTTATCTGCTGTAGGTTCAAAAACAACGTCAGTATAGTGACCAGAATAGGTCCTAAAATACATGTAAATTTTCCCTGAATGATTAGCAAGCCTGATGGGGAAAATCTGTGGGGCTTTATGACATCACTTTTGGCTGCACAGATACTTTTCTGCTTGCTTTTTGTCCATGTTCCAAGTAGTTGGGTTTGTAGAATGGTTGACCTCTAGATAAGTAAAGTGTTTTTGTAATTCCACTTGAAAATTAGTGTGGAAATTTAAGGTGTGCACCCTATGGAGAAAGTCGAGGTCAAGTAATCCATTCCTGAAGCTGTGCAGTCATAAAGATTCACATACCGGGCTCAGAACTAGTATTAACCAATCCAATTGCTCCCAGGGGGGTGCTCACTTCCTAGGTCAACCCTTAAAACACTGCACATAGCTGTGGTAGCCTTCCAAGTACTCGCTCGGTGAGTGGACAGAGAAACAGGAAATCAGAGTGAGTATGGATGCTATAAATCTGTTTTGCACAGAAATGTGTTGAACAACTTTTAGGGCAAATGCACTCCAGTAGACTTTGAGATTCTGCAATACTTCCTAATTCACCTGGGAAACTAAATCTTTCCTTTGCTGTCCTTCCCCCCCCCCCACCCCCCACTTAAGATTCACCGAAATTGTACAGAGCTTGTGATTATTTCAGAGTTTTGGAAGTCAGTCTTTCTTCCCTTGAATCAAAGGTTATAAAACAATCTCTTCAAGTCACAGGGTTGATAAGCAGTTCTATAAAGTAGATTTAACTTATCAAGTGAAAACCCAAACATTATTGTTGCCAAAAGAACGCCTTCAGAAGTATCGGGCAAGATAAAAACTGAAAGATTTGCTCAAATTTACATAAAAAAGTAAAAAAGAGCTCAGTAAATACATTACATATTTTAAGAATTGTATTTATATATATATTATATGTGTTATATGAAATTAAGAAAAATGATTCGCAAATATTATGTAGATTATTATACATCATTATACGTGTGTGTGTGTGTGTGTGTGTGTATTGCCTTTTAGGAATAGGTGTTAAATTAACCATTACCTCTAAAAGTTTCCCAGATGCCGGTGTTTCAGGAAATTGTTATTTTCTCATCTCACTATAAAGATGGGGAGCCAGCTGGTCATGCGGATTTTTGCTACATTTTGGTGTTTAGATGCTCACATAGAACGTGTAGGTCAAAGACACGCTGTCTTTGCCTGAATACGTTTCCTAACAGAATTATTTCTGGCGCTGGCAGTGTTTGAATACAGATTATAAAACTTTGAAAAGACTTCTTGGTTTTGATTTTACGGTTTTTTTTTTTCCCCCACAAATTTCGTATGTTCCCCAAATTCTGCAACTGTGAAATATAATAACTGAGGCATTTTGGCAAAAAACACAAATTCGTCCTGATCATCGAGAAGATGTAAAATGTATCTTAAATTTTCATGGCCCTTAGTATTCTCCCGTCAGTAACATTTAGCAAAGTAGGGAGGAAAAGTTAAATAAAACGGTTCGCATCTTTTAAATTGCAGAATAAAACAAAGTCTCTTTAAATGGGCTAAATGCTTGTTTTTGGAAAATGCATATTTCACAGTAATATTGAATACTTATTTCTGGTAGCTACGTTCATACCATGCACTTCCAACCGTGCTATTACTGGGGTTTGTTTTTGCACAGAAGAGATAGCAAAAACAAGCAACACTTTTAAAAACAAAAACAAAACAAAAACAAAAACAAAAATGGAGTTCCTGTCGTGGCACAGTGGTTAACGAATCCCACTAGGAACCATGAGGTGGCGGGTTCGGTCCCTGCCCTTGCTCAGTGGGTTAAGGATCCGGCGTTGCCGTGAGCTGTGGTGTAGGTCGCAGACGCGGCTCGGATCCCGCGTTGCTGTGGCTCTGGCGTAGGCTGGCAGCTATAGCTCCGATTCGACCCCTAGCCTGGGAATCTCCATATGCCGCGGGAGCGGCCCAAGAAATGGCAAAAAGACATAAATTAATTAATTAATTAATTAAACAAAAACAAAAACAAAGCCTTCCCTTTAAGAGCCATAAGAGTTGCTTGGATATCTCTGAAGACTTGGAAAATAATCCTACTTTCCCATCTGCAGCCACTAGTGTAGCTTGCACTCAGAGGAGGTGGTCTGAACAGCCACACACCAGTGATCTCCGCTCATAATGAGTGGGGCATCCTCGGTCCAGTTACATACCCTGACTTACAAGTAGATGTATTTCGTTCCTGGACTCAGCCACTGACTTACACCTGAGGTCTTCGGCAGGACAGGGAGTCCCAGTGCCTCTTCTGGAAAGGCAAACATCACAGGCATTCTCATGAGAATACTGAGAGGTATATCCGTATGCTAATAGCGACTGTGCATTGATGGTTCTCTGTCAAACACTGATCAGGGGCCTCACATACACTCTTTTAAAAATAGTCTTTCTTCTTGCAAGGTAGATACTGTTCTCTCTGCTTTATGAATAAGAAAACCGAGGTTCAGGCCGATTAAGGATATGCTGGAGGTCTCACAGCTGGGCAGGTGTGGGGCCAGTGTTCCAGGGGATAGAAGTCCGACTTCACAGTCCGTGCTCGGTAGCACCCTTTGCTTGCCTTCTCCAGCAGAGGGAATCTGGCCTGGCTTTAGACAGATGCATTTTATCCTTTTAGAGGGCAAGCCCAAGATGTTAAACTGTCTCTGGCTTAAGTGTAAGGTCAGTGAACTATTTTCGTATTTTGTCCCCCTCTCGGAAGTATACGTCGGTCAGTATCAGTTCGGTCTTCCAGATTCCTTTAAGGAAGCAGCAGTGCAGAGCAAGTCCTCACGTGAAGGCAGAGCCAGGTGCTTGATACATACTTTTGAACTCAGGTGACGCTTTCAGAAATGGTTCAGCTTCTGGAATTATTACGTTACTTCCTTCCCCGTTTCTTAAGTTTCTGTTCCAAAGACTATTCAGTTGAGGTACCTTGTTTCTCAGGGTCAGCTGATCTCCTGACCACTCCCCTGAGCCCTGCCCATCATCAATCTTTGCCACTCTCCTTTGCCAGTCTCCTGCCAGGCCATATTGCAGTTTGCAGAGGTTGCCTTCATCCTACGCTGTAAAAGCCAGTGGGGAACCCAGGTGTCTGGGGGCTAAAACAAGTCGTCTCCAAATCAGCTGTTATTATTCTCTTCCCAGAATCTGCTACTGGCCTCAGTTTCTCAACTATCAAAAAAAATAAATAAATAGGGGAGTTCCCGTCATGGCGCAGTGGTTAACGAATCCGACTGGGAACTATGAGGTTGCGGGTTCGGTCCCTGCCCTTGCTCAGTGGGTTAAGGATCTGGCATTGGCGTGAGCTGTGGTGTAGGTCGCAGACGTGGCTCGGACTCTGTGTTGCTGTGGCTCTGGCGTAGGCCGGTGGCTACAGCTCCGATTCACCCCCTAGCCTGGGAACCTCCATATGCCGCGGGAGTGGCCCAAGAAATAGCAAAAAAAAAAAATTAAATAAATAAATAAATTAAATTAAATTAAAAATAAAAAAGGAAAAAAGAAAAAAAAGAAAGCACATATGTTCTGAAGAGAGAATTTAGCCTTAAAGTGAAAGAATTTTTGAGTTCTTTTAGGACTCAAGCCCAAGTTTATCACATCATTATTTTTTTCCCCTTATTTTTATGGTTCTTTCACTTTAACTGGCATATGGTTCTTTCACATCCTAAGAAAAAGCCTACTTGCTGGGATTGAGTTTTCATAGTCTTCTGGAAGTTTCAATTATTAATTACTGTTACTTTTTCAGAATCTAGAGACAATATTTCATATCAGTGTTATTTTCTGTATATTATTTTACTTTTAAACATAAGCACCTCTATCTGAAAAGGATATTTGAAGCAGCAAAGTTTTGTGCTCCGCTCAGTAAGGCAGTGTGCTAAATCAAACCTTTGCTTCTACATTAAAGGTATAAACTGAAAGTGGCCAGTACATAGCACGCTGGCTCTTTTTAATCCCATGCCTGTGGCAGACATTGCTAATCAATCCCGGGTCCTTTCCCACCAAACATAGAGGCCATTTGGCTTTAAAGAGCCCTTCTTGGCACAGGGCTTAAACAGTCATTTGCTGGAGCCGGCATGCAGGAGAAAATCAATTGGTCATTTGTGACATAGTGCCCTGTGTGCTAAACATCAAGATACATGTAGACTTTTTTTCTCTTCGGGGAGCACTTTGAAATCGTAATGAAAAGATTACTTTGCAGAGGAGTAGCGATCCGTGGAGAAGGCCCTAAAATTCTTAAAAGTTCTGTAACGGTGTAATGGGGGTTTCCTCTATGAAAAACACTTGGAAATGAAGTTTTGAGGTAATAACCTCATTAGCAGAGGCAAGGATGAGAGAGAATTTGTTTTTCCGCTGCAGACGGCTCTTCGTTGTACTTCATCCAGAGAGGTCTCAGCCTCATGCCCACCAGCCACTGGCAGGACTCATGGTCCTGGGCCTTGGACCCAGATACTAGCTCCTGGGGTAGTGCCTCCGTCCTCTGTCCTCCTTCGCTTGAACACGGAGGCGCAGGTGAATGGAGTTTCTTACCTTTTCCACGGACGTCAGAACCACGCCTCAGGAAGTGGCAAAGTAGCACGTTCCTAGTACGTGGTGGAGCAAAAAGACATCAGATCCCAAATGACCACAGCTCTGTTCCTATTTGTGTTGCCTCGATGGGATTGTTTTTGCTGTCTTTTCATCTAAGCATGAGTAACATCGCAGTGACACTTGATGTTAACTTGAGAGGAAGAGTGACCCAGGGGTGTTTAGTATCTAGTCAACCTGGACCTGCACTAGGGGGCGCCCTCTTCCTGGCGTCCTGACGAGGCTGTGGGTTTGGGGAGAGCTGTGTGTGTGCCTGGTGCTGGATGCAACGGTTGGACAACCCCGGAAGGTCTTTAATCATTTCCTTGGGGGCCTTTGTTCTTCTCAAGGCTCTTTTGGTTACAAGAAACAGACATGCACTTAAGTTGCCTCACAGGAAGCAGGATTTATTGACAGTTTGTGCAGGGGAGAAGCTGAATGACCAGCTCCAGCCAGGGCAGAGGCTGAGCTGCACCGCCCTGGCATCTCTCTGAATCGTCCTGCCCTGCCTCACTCCCTTCTCCCTTCCCCATCTGGCTTCCTCTGGGCATCCGCAGTCACTCCCCTGTCATAAATCCAGCAGGTGCTTAGCCCGTTAGGGCCACCCCCGCTCCGCCTACCACTACCTGTTAGCTGCAAGCCCCAGCTGACTAGCTCAGTGGCTTAGCTTCCCCCTCTCCATTTCACAGGCAGGACTTGGGCACCGCCTGTCTTGTCCAGCTGACCCCTTGATCATAACGTCTCCGAGGTGAGCTGTCATTGAGTCAGAGCCCTATTGGTTTAATCGGCTATGGCCAGAGGTTGCAGAATCTGTGCGAGATTACAGCTGCCTCTACAGCCTCTTCAGTGCACCTGTGCTCCCCCCTGCCCCCCGACCCCTCGGAGGTGGAGGTGTGAGGCTGTCACGACCAAGCCTGGAATTAGATCGGCAGATTCCACTGGATTTGCCTGCGAAAGAGAGTGACCGTGCAGGAACCGCTTCCAGAGCTGGCCCCAGAGAGCTGACAGTAGGTTTAAAGTTACGTTTAGACATTTAACTCTGACACTTAGACCCTGTGAAATTTACATCCATCTTCACCCCCCCCCCCCCCGCCCAGGGCTATGGTAGAATCATTTCAGAAGTAGTTTTACCTCTAAGTCTTGCCGTTGGCTTATTTCATAATAGAATGATCTAGGAATGCCCTCTGCCACCCACGGGTGAGGGGAAACTGCAAAGAAAGGGCTCTCTCTGTGTTCTGCTGTGTGCTCTGTCAAAGATCAGAAAATAATCAGCGTGTATTATGATATAAGCGCTATGAGCCTGGAGGCGGAGGAAGGGGCTGAATACTGTGGACCAGCTTGACACAAAGCTCATGCTTTTCTTACCTTGCTCTTTCTAATAATGATGTACGCTGCTAGTAGCAACGAGGAATCAGACCTGGGAGTCTCAACGTCGATTTCTTTTTGCGGAAACATGTTTGCGTGGTAGGTAAGGTGAGGCTGAAAATCTTGGAAATGGAGAAGATTTTCCACTCCATTGCTAGTTTCTGGATGGCTTTTACCACGTGCAAGACAAGCCATGATCACAGGCCATTTATCCAGCCCGTCTGGCCTCCTTCCAGCCCCCTAAGAAATGGTAGCATGGACATCGACCAACACTCTCGCCCCCACCTTGAGAAGGGGAGGAAGGGAGCGATGCGAGGCCAGGGGCAGCATCCTTGGAGAAAAACAGATCGGGTGGGATGGCTCAGGGGTCAGAGGTCTTGGTGGGTCCTGCTTGTTCTGTCTCTGTTTCTATCCTTGCCTTTGAAAAAGCCCCCCAACTTTTTTCCAGGTCTCAGTTTCCTCATCTGCAAAATGGGCACCAATTCCTCTTAATGACTTCTAAGGACTATGGTGAAGTTTGCTTATTAATGATGCTAAGAATGCTTGGAACTTATAAATATTTCCCAAGAAGAGCTGGTATCTTTCCTCTGGCTATAAGATTGGAGGAAGTATGCAGCAACTCTTCTGTTCATCTGTAATTTAGTCAGCTTGTGTACAGACTGCATTGCATTAAACGCTGAACTCCGATCCTAGTGTTTAAACATATTAAATACAAAATATGAGTAGTATAAATTGTGTGAAACACTTTGGTCTCCTTCTTGGAGGCCTAACAAGATTTCGATGCGGGGTCACGACAAACATTACACAGACGCTGCTAAGAGTAAGTGGAAGTCTTTTAGTTGGTGGCTGGAAAATAGTCTTAGAGCAAAAGTACTGGAAGCCCATCATGAAGGGATTTATAAGTGGGCCAAGGAAAATTGAGGGGAGCCCATCTGTGCTGCTCATGGGTGGGCAAGGACCAAAGGTATTTATTTATTTTATTTGCACATTAACTTTTATAATGCTGTTCCTCTAAAGAGCACAAAAAAGCTTTACAGATAACAGACTCCAAATTTTAAACTCTTCTTTGGAGGGGTTTGCTGCCATAATTAATCAAAAAGAACATCCACCTATTTCTCCCTTTAGAAAAATAAAACTTTAAGACAAGGTGGTTTTCTGTTAGTGGGTAGGGAGAGAGGACACCAGCGCCTGTTTTTATTTCTGAACTCTCGGCTCAGGGTTCTCCTGAATAAAAAAATCCAACGGGTTTCACATGATGGATGAGTAAGAAGGGGCCTACACTCTTTGGAAACTACTGAGAAGCCGCAAGAAAGATTCTTATCTCCCACTGTTGACTTGTAACCCTCATGAGTTTTTGTTACCCACATATTCTTTAAATTATGTATTTTTCTTCCTTCTCTTTTTCCAGGAGAAGTGGTGGGTCATTCATTACCATCCTTGGCGTTTATGTTTGAGGAGCCACTGGGAGCCTGGCCCTTGCTACAATTGTATTTCTTCACTGTTACATTAGCCATGAATTGGGCACAGAGTAAATGTTTATGGCCTAAAAGAAATGCGAACCTTTGATCTTTTCCTTTTTCCTTCCGGCTTTTTTCTGTTTTGTCCTGGCCTACATATATATATATATATACATACATATATATATTTTTATGTTACTATAACTTCCTAAGGTCTTTAATAGTTTCCTCTGGGGCAAAGCCCCGGAAGAAAAGGAAGTCTATGAAGAAGTGATAGAAGCTGTTGACAAGGAAAAGTTTGAAAATGACCATGTTTCGTTGCAGTTTTCAAAAACTGTAAGCTGACACAGAGAAACCTCAGCAGTTACACGTATCGGCCAATCCCCCTGTGCTCTGAGAAGAAGGCAGAGATTTATGGAAAACCACGGGGCTGGGGCCACATAACCCAGTTTGAGCTTAGAAGGCTCTAGCTCCTTAATGCCAAGTAAATTTTGGAAATGATTCTCCTTTGCTGACAGTACCCTCATTACTGATTGTGTAGAGTAATTTATCAGGCATTTCTTAAAATAAACCCTTCATTTATACTAATAGGACTTGGCAGGAAGGAAAAATTGGCAGGACTTGGAGTTCCTAGTGTGGGTTTTTTTTCTTTTCTTTTTCTTTCTTTTCTTTCTCTCTCTTTTTTTTTTTTTTTAAATTTTCTTGTCTTTAAAAAATTTAAATGCACCAACATTGAAAACTTGCAAACATTTTGAGGAACAGTTTTCGGGGCCAGCTTGAAGTTCATTAAAGCATAAAGAATTACATTCTAAATCTTCAAAATGGAAGAAGGCAAATATTTCCAAGGATGAAGTTCACCAAAAGAAAAAAAAATAAGTACAATGTCAGTGATTTTATCTTTCTGCATTCTTCAGGCATTGGGTTCCTCGAGTCGAAGACTTTGTTACTTATTTCGTTGTCACACGGGCTTCTGGAGAGAGCGCATCTCCGTTTTTCCTCTCCGTGTGCAGTGAGAGCGTCCTCCTTGAAGTCGGTATCAGCCGGCTCTTTCGCTGTAGTCACGCACAGAATGTAGCGCTGTTGTGTGTGTGTCCCCCAGAGAGTTATTCTCAAGGCTTTCTGATTATCTGTGTGTTCTTAGCCTTGGTTTCCAGCAGTTACGTTTCCATCTTACATTCCCTTGGAATTAAAAGGACGTCCTCAGAATTGATGACCTTTCTTCCTGAATAAAATGATAGCCGTGTTATCATAATAAAATGTAAGTAATGGTTGAAGCTTCAGGCTCAGGAAAAATGCCTCAGCCCTCCACCAGCGCTAAGAATGAGCAAAGATCCAGGCACGAATTCTCACAGAATGTTCTGGTGTGGGGGATATATGTATGTGTACCTAAGCCTGTCCATACACAGTACATACACACATAGTATGTGTGCATATTACATATATACCTACACACACACACACACACACACACGCTGGTACACACATATACGGTGTTTGTATATATGTATGTGTGTGTGTATATATATATATATAACAGAATGTTAAGTTAGAGCAGGATTGAGGCTTTGGAACACCAGCAGTTATATGCCTTCAGACCAAAAGAGAATAAATCTTTGCAGAAGGAAAGGAACTCTTTAAAATTTCAGAGATAATGTGGGCCTCGTGGAACGTACAGGAATGGGTTAGCTTGTTTTCCTACCACTGAATTTAGCAACTCCACCAGCTTCTCAGGCAAGACAACTTCCTTCACGGACTTTTTAACGTCAAATGGTAGTTATCTCTTTGTTTTTATCTCCTTTCCTATCAAGACATTAGAGCTTGTTATTGGTCAAAAACTCAATTTTTAGATTGTAATGTAATATTCAAGCTTTTGCATAATTGATATAATGAGGTTTATGCCTCCCCCCAAAACGTGTCTAGGAAGAAATACATCAAAATATTAGTGATGGTATAATATTGAGGGAATAATTCTTCCTGGGTGGCAAGATTATGGGTAATTTTTAGCTTCCTTATTTTATTTGGTATTTTTTCTAAATATTTACAATATTGCTGTAATATTTAGAAAAAAATTTTCCAGAAAAACAAAAGGAGAAGGCATGTACCTCAGTTTTTACAAGTAGAGTATAAATGAATAGATGATCGTTTTTCCTAGAAAGTTTAAAGTATTTTGTTATTTTTTTCTACAATTCACATTATCAGGGTTTTACGTAGTTAGGTAGTATCCTTTATGATGATTATTATATATCGTATATATAAATATAAGGATTATCTATTTTTAATTTTTTTTAAATGTGCTTGACCAACTTGCCAATAACTCCTAATTCTCCAATTTTCTCATACTTTCATTGCCGGTGTAAGGATTTTTGCTTTGTTTCCTTCCTTTTCACTTTCAGACTATGATGCGAACATTTTCCAGTATCATCACCAATTTATTTTGGTTATTATCTGTGGTCCATGACATAAAGAAGCCAGGTAGTATCTACATGAGATTTGTACAGTTTCCTTCTTTTCCTAACCAAAGGTTTCCAAAAAATCTTCAGCAGAACTGCTCCTGCAGCCACCCAATTTCCATCCTTGCCTTTAGCTCCAAGCTGAAGGACTAGAAAAATTCTTGAGAAGTTTGAGGGCACCATGTGTTCGGATTGGCATACAGATTCACCGAGTCTGAAAATAATCAGAGAATCCAGGAAAAAAAAAAAAAAACCTGTTGTCTTCCGGGTTAAGAGGCCTCCCATGGTCCTTCCTCTTCGCCCCTCTCCAGATTAAAGCGTCTGATGGAATTGCCGCATTCTTGTTTAACAAAAGCAGCAGCAGAGGGAGGAGCACAGTTCCTGCAGGACGAAGATTCTTTTTATCCCAGTAGCCTGGGGGGTCCACCGAACTCAGGGACTCTCACTCCACCCCTCTATTTAATCCTTCTAACAACTGGGCCGCCTCTTCCTTCCCTCCACGCCTTTGTGGAAAGAGGAATCAGTCCACAGGAATGAGTGAGGGATAATTTCCCGTGTGTCGCCCTTCACGAGTGTTGGGTGCTTATAACCTGGGTGGTAAGGTATTGGGGTTTGGTTGATTCTCTGCGGAGGAAAGGTCACCTTGATTGCAGGTTTCTTCTTGGTGTCAGTGATTACTCAGACCTCCGGCCAGCAACCGAAATGGAAATTGTGTCTTTCTTTAACAACCCCTGGGTGGGGACAACATTCTGAAGCCTGCCAGTGGAGGCCAGTGCTAGGAAGAGGGCATTGGGCTACCTTGTTGGTAGAGTTATTTTTGTCCTTGGGGTCGAGGTAGTCACCCCTTTTTCAGGGAATCCCGTAGAGAATGAGATAGGGCTTTCGAACCCCATCGGCCACCTGGCTTTGGCAGAGTCAGAACGCTTTTCCTAACCAGCTTGTCTCTGTGTTGGGTACTGTCCGTATTTCCCCTTTGTTCTGCTTGAACGTTGAGGAAGAAAACGTCTCAGAATGTTTTGGCCAATTTCAGCTGAAACTACTGAAGAAAACTAATTAGTTCGTGTCTGTTTTAGGCCACTAAAGAGACAGGCAGCAAGGAGTGCCCAGAAGGGCATGACGAGGCCCTACGGTGGAGCACAGGGAAATTTTCACACCACTGTGTGATAACCGGTATGGGGAGAGCATCTGAAAAGCAATGGGTATGCACGTGTGCATAACTGATTTACTTTGCCGCTTGCCTGAAGTTAGTACAACTTTTAAGTCAACTGTATTCTGATCATTTTTTTTTTTTTAAATCAGAAGGCAGAACTTGAAAAAGTGTGTTCCGACACCCCGGCCCTGCAGAAGGGTCTCTGTCCAGTGCCACCCTCTGGTGGTTCTCAGTCGAGCGAGTGCCTTGGTGAATTCCTGAGGAACCGCACGACGTTGATGGACAGGCCAGCGTGTCAGTGCATCTAAGCTGAGAAGCTCCGTTTTCTCTCGTCTCTGAACATCTCAGAGTTTTCTGTTATTTGGTTTCAATTGCTGCGATTTACTCACCAGGAGGTTTTAGGTTCTGAGAACATTGCTTCATGCCTTTTAAATTCACATAAAGCTAATTCGCACCAAAAAGCCAGTTAGAGTCGAAGCTTGTAAAGGGCAATGGAATCTTTTATTATTTTTGATGCCTAGGTGCTGAGCTTGGGTGTGTGACTCAGTCACTGCTTGCGGAATGAATATATTCCATTGCTGAGTGGGAAAAGCCGTTTACACTGCCTGGATAGTTCTATCCACGCCTTCGATACCTTCTTAGTCTCAGAAGAAGCCTTGCCCTGTATGCAAGCTGGTGTTCGCAAGATGGTTTGAGCTTGGTTTCAGAGCCAGTAGAAGCAGGTCCTTTAGAGCAGTTGCGGGGGAGGGCAGTCTCAGGACTCGGTGGGGGATTATTTCTGCTCCCCTCATCAGCACGTCTTTGTAGTTATCTGAGACTTAAGCTCCTCTGATGCCGTCTCCCTTCAACAGGGCTGACGGCATTCTTCTCATTCCCATTTTCAGTGTTTCGAGTGGACCGTTCAGAAGTGCTTATGTCATCCTCTGCTCATAGCTCTTTCTAACACTTTGCTATCATTAAAACCCTACGTTACCGAAGATTAACTTCAGAGGACTAGATCCCCTGGCTTTGGGGACAGACTCTCATGGACTAATCCCTTATTCATACCTTGTGAATTCCCGACCTCTTGGGCCAGAGGTGCCCCTTCTTTGACCTCTGTCTACTTCATCGTCTCTGTAAAAAGGACTGAAGAAAAGAATAAATTTAAAACAATATGGGAGTTCCTATCGCGGCGCAGCAGAAACAAATCCGACTAGGAACCATGAGGTTGTGGGTTCCATCCCTTGCCTCATTCAGTGGGTTAAGGATCCTGCCTTGCTGTGAGCTGTGGTGTAGGTCACAGATGTGGCTTGGATCTGGCATGGCTGTGACTGTGGCATAGGCTGGCAGCTGTTGCTCCGATTCGACCCCTGGCCTAGGACCCTCCATATGCTGCAGGTGTGGCCCTAAAAAGCAAAAAAAAAAAAAAAAAAAAAAAAAACCCAGAGCCATAAAACAATTATGAAGGTCATACTAGAACAACTTAAAAATCTCTTGTTAATACTGAAATAGCATTAGTACATGTGATTTGAGTATGTATGCAGGTATGACTTAGACTGGGGTCAAGTGAAAAGGATATTAACCCAGGAGTTAGAGTATGGCTTTTCTTTTCTTTTCTTTTTTTGTTTGGAGCATTTCTCCACGACATGTAGAAGTTCTCAGGCCAGTGATTGAACCTGAGCCACAGCAGCGACAATGTTGAAACCTTAACCCCTAACCCCCCAGGACCTCCTTGGCTTTTCCACTTTTGTGTTTTGTTACCCTGAGCAAGTGCCTAACTACAGCGAGCCTCCGTTTCCTCCCTCTAACATCAGTAAAACTTTACTCATTGTTGGAAGTCAAGGACATTCATTAACATACGTCTATCTGTAGGGTTCCAAGATGCACATGGCGTCTTGATAAGGGAATACTCTCACAGAGGCCAATTAGAAGGAGGCACTGCCATTTCTAATCATGGCCAATGGCTAGACGACTTTAGTCTGTCAGGTCCTGTCATTACCGTTCTCCCCAGGCCCTCTGATAGTGGCAAATTTTACATTTTCTGTACACATTTTATCAACTGAAAACTCTGTGCCTCTCAACGTGGAGCAGAGTGGGTACAAAATGGATACAAACTGTTTTGTCTATAAGGAGCCATAAACGGCTGGGCTGTCCAGGGGCAAGACTACCTAGTTCTCAGATTAACTGGTCTGACTACCCGCTTTTCACGAATTCTTTAGGGGTGGGAACCACGACTAAATTAGCTCAGTGACATGAATTCTGACCAGCTGGCCGTCTTCCTGTGTCTGGTAACCCAATCCTTCCAGTAGCTTCAGATACGTCAATCACAAAGAAGTTTAGTCCTAGTTAGCCCATATAAATTTGATACTGAGATTTCTTGGCACCCAGTTAGTAACCAGGAACTGGAGGTAGATCCAAGAAAAGCCTCCAAGGCCTTTTTCACAATAGCCAGGCACTAGTAATACGCATATAAGCACTTTTCCTTTCACTCGTGACATTCGACACCATTTCCAAAGTTGCCCATGAAGAAGAAAGTTAAAGTCAAGGCATAAAAAAATGGCATGCAATATCCTCTGAAGTGGTCCGTTTCAGAGTAAAAAAAAGACTTATAAGGAGCAGAGATTTTGCCACTGCATTACAATTAGCAAAATCTGTACCTAGATTTCTGCTCGTGTTTGAGTTCCAGAAAATGATTTCACTTGATTCCTGCCTTGAATCTCTCCATAGAAAGTTAATGAGTGAAATATGGATGAAGGCTGGTAGGAAACACAACACAAAATTCTCAGGTGTTCTTGTGAAACCTAACACATTCTCTCAGGCACGCGTAAGGGCAGCAATATCCTGAGACCACAGTTCAAGAAGGAAATGATACAGAGAATAATGGGAAAATAAAGATGGCCACTTTATTGTGAATTTGCAGGGATTCTTTTCTGTAAACTCTGTTATAGAGTGTGCTTAGTTTCATGTACTCAGCATAATGGTGTTGATTAACAAGAAAAAACTATTAGCTGTGAGGTTGGCCTTATCAGAAGTTATTTGGCTTAACCTGGCAATTATGTTTGATTTTAATTATGTTCATGAACGGTAAAGATATTCATAGAGCAGAAATTAAAATAGAGTTCATTAGCAGAAACAATTCTGAATATTTTTGCTAATTATGTTGTTGCATATCATTCAAATAAATGAAAAAGGCATGCCAAACAATTCTCTATGGGAATAACCAAGAGGAAAATAGAATGAACGCCTATAATAAAAGAAAAAACAAACTCGGATATACATGGCTCATTCAAAATATGACACAACAGCTAAGCATTGGGCCCTCACCAGAAATGCTGAGATGCCAGCCTTGGTATCAGAGCAGTAGAGCTGAAGGTACATCTGGACCAGGTTTTAGACCTCTGTAGTTTTGGTCTTCAGAAATGCCAGTGGGATCCCAAGGAGGGCATGAGGTATAGAGGATGACAGTTATTTAGTAATAAATATATGGATATTTTAGTAAGTATGGATGTACCAGTGCACACAAAGTGAGGATCAGCCATAGGAAATACCTAATAATCCATTAGTAAACATTTCATTCATTTCCCATTAGACTTTACAAATGAAATCTGACCTGACTCTGGCCTTCACTGTCAGTATTAATTGGTACGGTCAGGGCAGGTACAACAGAAGAAAATACTAGGGACAATACTGTATAAAAACCCTTAGGAGATATCTGAGAGTTCCATGTCTGGTGGTGGGAATGTTAGCTTGTAGCATACCAACCCTTCATTGAATCATAAGAAAATATGAATAAGACAAACTGGATAATTTAAAAAACAAACTGTCTGAAAGCACTGAGGAACTACCAGGAAAGCTAGGACTTCAGGAGTTAGCAATCCAAAGGGAAGAGGACTGTTTGAAGTCAGATCTTTGTACTTCATCTTCCCCACTTAGAAAAACTTTACCGTTGGTGGTGCATAGCATGAAGTCCATCAGAAAGTGGTTCCTTAGAGAGACCACTAGTTTTGCTGGGTTTGAGTTTAGAGATACTTAACACAGTCTGGATTAAGAGGCCAAAATCTCAGAGAAAAGTGTACATTAGAGATAAACATAAGAAGACTAAAAGGTGGAGAGAAGAAGGCAAACTAGCTGGGCATCTAAGGACCCAATGATTGACATGGAGGTGAGTTCCCTGGCATTTCTTTTTGCCCCATATTCCCCACCCTGGGTGTGGTAGAAGCTGGCAACCAAGGAATTCTATGACCAAAAGAAAAAAGAAGAAAATCTCTAAGATATGCCTCTTCTCCCTTGCCAAAGGACTAGCAAAGATGCAGACTAGAATGACAGACTTTTCCACAATAACCCCCCTACTGACACACACACACACACACACACACACACACACACACACACACACACACTGCAGAGTGGGAGGCCTGGAGTTCTGCCTTACCTCAGCTGAAATGAGAGCCTGTCCCCAACACACCCACAATAGGGTGGTGTCAGAGAAGGCCAGGTAGTGAACCTGGACCTTCCTTCCTGCCCAGCTGTAATGGTGAAAGTGGAGACCCCTGGGGATACTGGACTTCCACTCCCACCCAGTGCTAACAAGGCATTCCTCCTTATCCCTGCTAGAGTGGGGTCAGAGCAGGCCAGGTGGAAAGCCTGAACTTTTTTCATCTCCCAGTAATGGTGAGCCACCCACTCCACCTGCCTTGTCATTGGATAGCTGTAACCAGGCACTTCTTTATCCATGGACCAGGGTAGTGCCTGCAGAGGCCTAGGGGGGAGCTGAACTCCCACCCCTGCTTAGCAGTATTGAGGAGCACCCCCCCCACCCCTTTTGCCACCATCACCACAGGGTGTCAGTAGAGACCTCATGGGGAACCTCACCTTCCACCACCACCTTGAAGTAATGAGGTAGCACCTCCTGTCCCCTGCAAACAGATTTAAATAAGACCTAGAGTCTCATAATACCCATGATGTTCTATAATACAATAAAAAAATTACTCTTCATACCAAGAACAGGGAAAAATCTCAATTTGAATAAGAAAAGAAGAAAACTGACAGATGCCAACACTGAGAATGAACAGATGTTGAAAGGATCTGACACAAGTTTTAAAGAGACCATAATAACAATGCTTCAATAAGCAATGGCAAACACACTTGAAACAAAAGAAAAAGTAGAAAATCTTGGTGGTGAAATAGAACATGTCTGCAAAGAAATAGAACAAGAAGGACCCAGTGGAAATGATAGATGTTGAGCCTGTAATTTTTCCATTCTCTTCGGAGGAATCTCTGTGTGGGATGGGGCATACTTTCAAAGTTCAGATATTTCTCATGTTTGTCTCAGCTTTTACTTTCCAAGTGGCCCTCTCATGTCTCCTCCTTCTCATCATGGTCAACGAGGAAACATGAACCTAGTGCATCCTCCTGGCCAAAGAATTTAGCTCAGGGTTAGCCACATAACCAGATTAATTAAATAATCAGAGAAAATTCTGAAATTCTTGAAAAGGTACTTTTTTTTTTTTTTCCCTGCCCTGGGGCATATGGAATTCCTGGGTCAGGGGTCAGATCCAAGCTTCAGTTGGCAACACTGGATCCTTTAACCCACTGCACTGGGCTGGAATTGAACCTGTGTCCTGGTGCTTCAGAGATGCCACAGATCTCATTGCTCCACAGTGGGAACTCCAAGATACCTCTCTTTTATTTGGATTTTCCAACTGGTAGAATGTTAGCACAGGCTCTTGACTGTCATATTTGCTCGTTTGGTGGGCACCTGTTTGAGCTGAGCCAAGAGATAGGAAAGAAGATGTGATGAGAGTTAGGGTCCTGGGGACATGGTTTGCCCACCTAGATCCACCTGGACTTTCTGAAGTTAGGGTTTTTAATTTAAAAAATTGAATTATAATTAACATATAAAACTATATTGATTTCAGGTGTATGACATAGCAATTTGATATTTTTATACCTTATGAAATGACTTCACAATAAGACTAGTTATCTGTCACCAGAAAAAGTTGTTGAGTTTTTTATATTGTTATCAATATTCCCTACGTGGATATTACATCTCCAGGATTTATCTTATAGCTGGACATTTGTACCTCCTCATCTCCTACACCTGTTTCTCCCTCCAAATAAAACAGAAACAGACTCATAGATGCAAAGAACAAAATGGTGGTTGCCAGAGGGGACAAGAATTAAGTTAGATTTTGAGTTTGGTCACTTGCTTCTTAAAAAAGTCCCCCCAAAATAGAGACTTCTAAAGAGAAAATCCTATTTTATAATTCTATAGATTAAAATATAGAAAGAAACTGATTTTTCTCATGTACCTTTTGTTTCAAAGCACTGCACTAGATGATGGGTTTTTGTTTTTTGTTTGTTTTTTGTTTTTTTAGGGCCCCCCCCATGGCATATGGAAGTTCCCAGGCTAGGGGCTGAATTGAAGCTGCAGCTGCCGGCTGATGCCACAGCCACAGCAACACCGGATCCTTAAGCCACTGAGTGAGGCTGGGGATCAAACCCGAGTCCTCATGGATACTGGCTGAGTTCGTCACCACTGAGCCACAGCAGGAATTCTGCTAGGTTTTATGTTGACCAGCTCATCCAGTCCCTGTAAAACTCAATGTGGTGGCTGTGATCGCCACACTCAGCAAAGGAGTAAAGCACGAGACTCAGAGAGGCTGGGAACGTGTTCAACGTCCCTCGATTAGCAAATGCCCGAGGTAAAATTCAAGGTCAGCAATGGCTAATCCCAAAGACTGCCTTCGAAATAGGATTTATTTGTTTACTATAAGGAAGATGAAATGTACTACAAATCATTTCTCCATCACTGAATTTTTACTGCTATTGTACAACTTTTAGATAAATACTAATGTGACAAATCAAATATTTAGTAGAAAGCCAACATATAAAGAGGATATTTTTATTACAAAGTCCTTTCTCTGAAGTTCTAATTCAGATTTAAAGAACAATTCCGATGGATAATGGAATAACAGGATGGGCAGTAGAAATTATTTTCAGACAAAATAAAGTTCGTTTCAATGCAATAGTGAAATAATTCAAGAATGTTGTATCACTGCATCTTTGCTTATATACACAACTCTGATCACTTTACCTTGGAAAACTATACATTTGAGATCGTATTGGTAGTTTTGGGGGAGCGCTCTTTAACCTACAGGGTGATGAGTAAATATTTGAGTGTGATCGGTGTGTATTGTAGTTTGCCCTTAGACAATGACCAATGTTCATTACTTCCATCTGTAGGCAATGAGTTAAATCGCTTTTGTGATGCTGTCTTTTTTATTTGCTAGTCTAAGAATATTCGAGTGATTGAAAGGATTTATAAAACGAGGTGGCTGAGATTTGTTCTTATTTGTGTCCAGCTGAAAGCGTAATACCCTTAATGCTTCCAGGATATGGAGGAGCTAACAGATGTCAAAAGAGCAGAGAAAGCTCTTTTGCAAACATCGTTCAAAAGCCAAACAAAAATCGTTCCTCTTACAAAACTCATAAACTTTATTTATAAGACATTAATTATATTTGACAGAAAATGCATTTGCTGTTTACATAAAATGTATCTTTTTCCTTTTCAATTAAGAAAATAAAAGTTGTTATGATAAAAGTAAGACCGCTGGATTAAAATTAGTGTAACATAAATTTGTCTTCATCAAATAACCATTACTATAAACTATTTGTGTAACTCTTTGCTGTCTATACAATGTAGACAAATCATTTTGCTTAAAGATGGAAACAAAATAATTAAAAATCAAAGAATGTTTTTACTCACTATTTTGCTTAATGGTTTTTCTAACTGATCTGAGTTTCCAGGAACTACCATTTAATGCCGGATATTTTATTCTGTACATGCGGAGACTGGGAATTTAATTTAGTGATCAGGGGTCTGTAAGGCTTGCTAACTAGGTCAGCTTGGTATGCTTGAGAGAATAACCATCATGCTGTGCGTTAGAATTTTAAGAGCAAGATGGCAGTTTGAAGGAATCAGTTTCTTCATACTGTTTCCATAGGTCCCATGTAAACGAACGGAAGAAGGCACGTTTTTACAATCAGGGTGGCATTCAATAAAGGCAGGAAGGAATAAAAAAAAATGGCAATATTATTCCTGGATTTACATTTTGTCTTACCTCCGTCCAAATTCTTACTGTTAAAACAATCTAAAAATATATTTAAGATCTCACCTGGGCTGCCACTCTGCTCTTATAAACATGTTACTTTAATGCATTGGTTTGTTTCTGACAGATGCTCCCTTTGGAATTAAGCTGGAATACTATGTCTACAGCACCTATTTGGCCTTACACACTCCTGTCTTAACTCCCTCTTTTGTTGGTCCAGTCTCTCATTTTTCTGGGGAAGCTGCCCCCCTCCCTCCCCCCCAACACACACATGAAGATCATGAGCAACCATTCTCATCCTGCCCCTTTGGCCACACTTGATTGTTTAAGGGTTGACCTAAGATGGGTAAATATAAAATTTTATAATTAGAATGGAAGAAAGAGTTCCTTATCTGGTGGCCAGAGCTGCGCTGATTTCATTTCATTGATCTTTTCTATGGTTTTCTTCGTTTCTATTTCATTTATTTCTGCTCTGATCCATATGATTTCTTGCCTTCTGCTAACTTTAGGTCTTGTCTATTTTTCTCTCTCTAGTTGCTTTAGATATGAAGTTAGGTTATTTATTTGAGCATTTCCTTTTTTCCCGAGGCAGGCTTGTATTGCTATAAACTTCCCTCTTAGAACTGCTTTTGCTGTATCCCAAAGGTTTTAGATTGTTGTGTCTTTGTTGTTGTTTGCTTTTAGGTATTTTTTTTTAATTTCCACTTTGGTTTTTTCAGTGGTCCATTGGTTGTTTAGTGGCATATTGTTTAGTCTCAACGTGTTTGTGAGAGCTGCATGATTTAAAACTTTTTATGTTACATTAAATCTATACCTTTATCTTATTAAGACACATCATGACTTTGGAAATATGAACTTGTGCTTATGTCTTATAATAGGAAGGAACAATATATATTTTAAACGTTTTAGGTGTTCCTGTCATAGCTCAGCGGTAATGAACCTGACTAGTATTGATCCCTGGCCTCACTTAGTGTGTTAAGGATCTGGCATTGCCATGAGCTGTGGTGTAGGTTGAAGACATGGCTCAGATCTGGCGTTGGTTGCTGTGGCTGTGGCATAGGCCAGAGGCTACAGCTCTGATTCAGCCCCAAGCCTGGCACCTTCCATATGCTGCAGGTATGGCCCTAAAAAGAAAACAATTTAAAAAAAAGTTTTAATCTGAATCAGGACTAGGGTGGTGAGCTAAAGAGTTTTAAAGAGGTGGTGGCTCCTGAAGCAGATGACCTCATCCACAGCACTGGTCATTGTCAACAGCCTTGTGTATTCTGGGCTTCTGTGGAAAACCACCCCTTTGGAGAGAAGAATATTTGAAGGGATCTTCAGTTGACCTAATTCCCCTTGTTCTGATTCCACCTTCACAAACAATCTATCAATTCTCCAGAAGAAAATACGCTGATGGAATATGCGGGCCTTAATGTAGCTGCCTGGTCCCTATGACCGGGTTGCTAATGCAAACTGATAAAGCCCTTTCTTGTAATTATGTTTCCTCATAGTTGCTATAGGTGGAGACAGGCCAGTCATGAAAACATGAATACTTGTGTTCTGTATTCCAGACAGCAGCTATATACATTAAGGGTAGCATTCTGGTGTCTATGTCAGTCTTAAAGGCAGTTTGATTTTGAGTGTATCTGCTTTCTTGGAACAGAAGGCTGATAAGAACCAGGTTCTGGGTCTTTGAAGCCCAGGGCTGGATCTAGCTGGAATTCCCTTAGACCCAAAATTTTCAAACATGTCAGTGGATAATAGTCACCCAGAGAGCTCCCTAAAAGTATGATTCCTGTGCTTAGTTGGGATCCTGATTCAGCGGATTCGTTGTGGCTCTGCTCTTTACATTTTTAGAAACACTCTCTGGGTGGTTCTGCTGTATAGCTGTGTTCGGCTATGTGGTATATGCTCTTGGCAAATGATCTTGGGGCAGCTGTTGGCTTCAGAATTTACTTGGTTAACTTTTTATGATTTTACTTGTTTGTTGGGTCCTCCTACTTCCCCCAACCCTCCCTGTCACCCCAGAGAATTTATTTTTCATTCTCGTTAACTCGGCCATACATGTAAACTATTTAAAAATATATCCTGGAGTTCCCTTGTGGCACCGTGGTTAAAGATCCAGCATTTTCACTGCTGTGGCTCTGATTACAACTGTGGTATAGGTTAGATCCCTTGCCCTGGAATATAACCTCCTAACATATTAAAATATCTTTTATCAAGAAGGTTTTTTGTGATAGTTAATCCACCTTATTTCCATAAACTAAAGTTCTACTTTTTAAATTTAAACTTTTTTTTTTTTTATTCTTGTGCTTGGGATCCTGCAGCTGTGCTTGGGATTCTCCAACTTTGGGATCCTGCAACTGTGCTTGGGATTTTCCAACTTTCATTTCAGCCATAGACATTTTGAGCAATCACACAAAAGTTTATAGGAATCCTAATACGTGGACATACACTGGAGATATTGTAGGTTCCGTTTCAGACCATTGCAATAAAGCAAATACTGCAATAAAGCAAGTCACGTGGATGTTGTGGTTTCCTAGTGTATGTAAAAGCTACGATTACGCTGTACCATAGCCCATTAAATTTGTAACAATATTATGTCTGAAAATAATATAAATACATAATTAAAGAATATTTTCTTGTTAAAAATTGCCAACCACCCTCTGACAATGCAGGATCGTCACAAGCCTTAAGTGCGATGAAGCGAAGAGCAATGAAACAAAGTATATGCCCATCCTTCTTTTCTAATACCCTTATTGTTTGCTGTTTTTTTTTTTTTTTTCTTTCTGGTGAGTAAATGTAGGCCTAAAGTCATAGTTTCCAAAGGGAGTTCCACAGAACACTAACTTGTAGTTATGTGCTCCGAGAAGCTTGAGAAACACTGAGTTAAATGGTTAGAGATTTCCTTAGTGAAGCAATCAGATGGTGTGCAAGATGCTTGTGGGTCTTTGTTCATAGTCAGGTGCACTTCCTGAACCACTTGAGACAGCCTGGCATGAAGTAAAAATAACCTCCCTACGACCAAAGGAGTAGTTGGCAGCGGAGTCCGGACTGGAGCCCCGTTCCTCTGACTCGGTCTTCCTCTTTGTCATGACAGTGGAACTTTCTGTAAGGAGCTGCTTGTGGAGCTCTTTCCAGGAGTACCCCATCCTCAAATGGAAGTGCTTTTAGAGGCTGTCTTCTTTCATTAAATGGAAGGAACCTTGGCTTCTTTCCCCAAAACAGCGAAATAGGATGACTCCAGAAGTTCTTTAAGGAAAATAAAATCTGAGGTAGAAAAGCAGGGGTCCCAGCTCTTGACCTGAAGTAGAAAACTCATCATTTCCATAGGGTTTCAGTTCAAATCAATGCAGAGCTGCTTTAATCTTGTCTGATTTTCAGAAGACCTTGCGCTCCCCTAAAAATCATAGTTTTTAGTTGGCAGGGGAGAAACTCCCAAGAACGAGTTGTGACAGAAAACTTTTTTAAAAACTGCTTTTGGATTTCAACCAGCAGAATGTGCACAGTTTCTGACTGTTAGTGTATCCTTCCCATTACCCAGAAAATGGACTGTGGGAACTTAGGAAGGTGAAGTGCAATGTTATTTACATTTTTGTGCCAAAACATTATGCAGTGAAATAGTCAAGCATTCTGAGTGAGTGCAGCATGTGAAAATTAATAGGAACATTTTGAATATATGATCTTTACTTGAGGCTCTATAAATGAAACGGGTTCTGTCAAAAGGTACTTCTTCAACCTCTTTTAAATGTTTCTTTCTTTTTTTGTAACACTCAGTTGTTTATAATAACCCCTTTGGGTCTTAGACCTCAAAGTTCTTTCCTTTCAGAATTTCCTTTGTTTGTCTGTGTACCAAAACTACTTTTCAGGGGGAAGAAAAAGACGGTGCCTTGAGTCCACTAAATAGTGAATGATGTGTAATAGCATTAAAATAGGACAGTGAGGGTGAGTATTGGGTTTGGAATCCAAGTGTTGGTGGCCCATTTAGTCCTAGACCCATGCCAACAGTGGATGTATGCAGAGATAGCCCATGGGGATCAGAATGCTCTAGATATTTTTAGGAGAAAACGTCTAATTGGAAGGTAACAGGTGACGTCAGCATTTCTGAGAAGGTGTTTTATAAGGTGGCCACTTGGTAGACTTTGCAGTCACAGGAAGCATATTCTGGAAAATTCATAATGATGAGAAAAAACAGAGGCGGAAGTGAAGGAATAAATATCGACTTTCACAGTCTGTTGAGGACCAGATTACACACTGCGAGTATATTGTTGGATTATTGTATTTATACCTCGAAAGCTGGGAGACTGCTTCTATTATCATCATCACTATTTTATAAAAGAGGCTTAGGAGAGCTAAAAGCTAAAGTAACTTGTTCAGAATCTTACATCGTAAGTGGCAGATCAGGGGAGTTCCGGTTGTGGCTCAGCAGGTTACAGGCCCAACTTAGTGTCCATGAGGATGCAGGTTTGATCCCTGGCCTTGCTCAGTGGGTTGAGTATTCTGAGTTGTCAAGAGTGTGGTGTAGGTTGCAGACGTGGCTTGGACCCTGCAGTGCAGTGGCTGTGGTGGAGGCCGGCAGCTGCAGCTCCGATTCGACCCCTAGCCTGGGAACTTCCATATGTAGCACCTGCAGCCCTCAAAAAGAAAATAAATAAAGGCAGATCAGGGATTTGAACCCCATTTTTCTCTGACACCACACCCCTGGTCTGCATCATAAGGCTGTATTTCCTCCTACAGCAGGTGTGGTTATAGTAGGTTATGTCTTTGCCGTGTTGGAGAAAGGGTTTGACTTAATGCAGAGAATCAAAGCCAGTGAACCGGTGAAAGTCTGGAGCCACTGGTCACCCCAGCAGTTTGGGCGTGAGGCAGGTGCTGGGAAGAGAGCATGGCAGTGAAGGGAGGGCAGCAAGAGAGGAACCTATGGCTGGTCCTTGAAGATGAGCCGGGGGGCGACCTCGAAGCTGAGCATCCAAAGGGCAAGGCAGGGCAGAGCCAGAGTTGACTGGGACGTGAACAAAGTCCGAAGTGGATCAGGACTTTTTTGAAAAAGCATGTTCTACGGGTCAGGAATAAGTTTCCTCAGTTCGCAGCCTACAGAGCAAATGGAGGGGTGCCATTTAAGTCCTGTGATAACCCTTCTTCTGCTAGTAGGATAGAGAGCAGAGTGGGTGACAGACGGTTCAATCTGTGCATTTTAGGTCAGTGTTTAGGAGATGGCACAGCATGAGCCTATCGGTATGTTTTAAACGATGAAACTGACCTTTTTATCAGCGTTTAGCTGAAAGTACACAGCAGTGAGCTCTTGTAATAGTCCAAGCTGAAATATGCATCTGCCTTATTTTCTTTGAAAAAACCCAGCATACTGGGCAGGTCCTTATAAAACAATTTTTCATTTGGAAAAATATGACCGCTCTCCTCCTAATACACAGCTCAGCTTTTTCAATTTCCCAGCCCAAGGTCTTGCAGATTATACTGGTTATCTATCCTCTGAAATCACTTCCTCTTCTTGGATTTACTCTCTGAATTATTGGCCCCATCCACCACTGTTGCTGGAAACTTTGCAGGCATCCTAAGCTGCTGCTTCTCCCTCAACCCCCCACATCCATCTGGTCAGCAGAATAATCAGTTCCAAGCCTTAGATGCCTTGCAAATTTATCCCCTTCTCTCCATTTCTAAATTTCCCATCCTAGCCACCTTATGGGCTAATGGGCTTTGTCATGTCCACTGTTTGGGTCAGCCACTGATTCCCAGCCCAGCTTATTGTTTTCAGGCGTATAGGATCCCAGGATTTAAAAAGTATGGACACCATAAGGAATGGCTTGGGGTTGTTTTGCTTAGAAGAGGTAATGCAAATATGTGGTAGGTACTTTTAGGATTCTGGACCTCTCAATATTAGACTGATCCCCTGTATACCCTTTACCTACAGGTCAGAATTCAAATGCTATAGCCTGGAATACAAAGATTTTGGAGTTCCTGTTGTAGTGCAACAGAAATGAATCTGACTAGGGACCATAAGGTTGAGGGTTCAATCCCTGGCCTTGCTCAGTGGGCTAAGGATCTGGTGTTGCCATGAGCTGTGGTGTAGGTTGCAGACGCAGCTTGGATCCTGTGGTGTAGGCTGGCAGCTGTGACTCCCATTCAACCCCTAGCCTGAGAACCTCCATATGCCTCAAGTGCGGCCCTAAAAAGCAAAAAAAAAAAAAAAAAAAAAAAAAGGGCATTTCGTAAGCCAGACCCCTTCCACCTTCCCTGTCTGACATGCCCCCCTCCCAAAGTCTTGTTGCATGTATTAGCCACGCAGACATATTTGCAGCATCAGACAGATGCATGGCTTCATGTTATTCCCTATGCTTGGAGTGTGTACCAGGAGAATTCTAATCCTTCCTTCAAATTTCAAGCATCAGCAACTTTGACAGAACCCCCGGCCACACACAGCTTCTCCAAGTTGCCTTACACTCTTCACAGGGACACATTCTAGAACTTACCAAACAGTGGTATGATAATAACTTGCGGATGTGTTTTCCTCTCTGCCCAATGACTTTCTTAAGATCCATATTCTATTTGTCTTTTATCCCGAACCCCTTGCTTAAAGCCTGGATTAGTAAATGCGTATGTTGAATGAACGGTTGTGCTGCAGTTAGTTAATTATGATGAATGACGCTGGCCCCTTTGATACACATTCTGTTATGTTATATGGTACACTCCTTTTTTGTGAGAGACGTTGAGATCTTTACAGATGGATAAATGTAAATAAAAGAAAACTACATGTTTAGGATGGCTGAGGCAGAACATTAGGATATTGAGAAGATATGGGAAAAAAAGTGAGTTAACCACACTAAAAGATAAAGTCAGAATTCATTGCTTGTTGACATGGCTTTAATCAACAGAAGAAATGAACTTCAATCCATTTTAGCATATAATACATCCTAGTGCGAGTGAGTAGCATTTCAAAGTGTTTCAGTGTCTCGGATTTTAAATAAAAATATATTGTTTTCTTTAGTGCTGTAAGGGTCACCCACCACCATTTATTGGCTCTGTATCCTGCCTGCCTTGTGAATCCTACCCAACCTTCCTGAGCGTCGTAACCCTGACCTTGACGTGAGATAAATGAAACCTGTCTCGCAGAATTACCATAATTATCCTGTGGTTCCAAGGAGGTAAAATATCTAAGTTCCTCAAATACTGGCTGAGGAATAGTTGGCACTTCCTAATAAAGGCTGCTATCTTGCTCTTTGGTTTAAAAAATCATTTTTTTTTTTTGGTGAAATGGACTCTGCTCCCAAAGTGTTAAGATCACAAATACGTGATAACTTGCCATTCCTATGACAAACTCAGCTACCCTAGCACCACTGCATCTGCAAGTCTTTGCTGTAGACTCCGTGGATGAATAGCTTTCCTCTGCTGAAGGCTGGCACTGTGGGCTCAGGAAGCCCATGGCCACCCTGGACAAAGGGACTCCTGAAGGACAGAGTGGATCCTGGCCCGATCCCATCTCAAAGTCCTGAAAGATTTCCAGAACCACACCCCCACCTGCTATGTGTAGCACCTTGGGGCCCTTAGGATTGCCTGTAATTGGTCCTCTTGCCTGCCTACACACAAACCAAAACGTTTATTTTAACCAGCATCAAGGTTATTGCAACACGTTGAGAGATGTGCTTACGCATAGCATGTGCCCCTTCTGAAAACGTCTAAAGAAAGGGTATTAAAGATATCCTGTGCGTTTTGTTTGAAATATTGACAGAAGTATGTTTTCTTAAAGAAAATTATGCAAACAACCAGAAGAAAAGACAGAGTAAAGGGATGGACAAGGGTTGCTTGGTTGATGGTTGACATGTGAGTGCCTTTACCGTTCGTAAAAGATGTAGGTTACTTGAGCTCAGGAAGAAATTGCTAAGGATTAGGTTTATAGCACCTGACCACGTCTCAGAAGTGCTACTCTGTAAAACTTGTCAAAGCCAAAAAAAAAAAAAAAAAGGGAAAGCAATCCCATTAGGAAACCTGGGCTTCGTATCCTGTTGTTTACTGCATTTGTCAGCTGAAGCAGTAAGGATTATGGCAGTAGGTTTATTAATTTTTCAGAAAAGCTGGCATGGAAAAGCCTCACCCCTGGCACTAGCCTGGGAATGCGGTGAAGGAAGTTTGTGCAACAAGCAAAATGCCGAATACCTGCTGCGAGAAGGTCATTGCCGTGGCAAGCCTGTCGCACACAAAGCCACCGAGGAAGGGCCGTCTTCTTGAGAATCAGCAAGACTTTGTTTGGAATCTTTTTGTACTAAGGAAAACTCTGTCTTAGCCCAAGTGTGATGTGATGGTGGCTCTCGTCCCCGTGGGCCTGGAAAATGACCCTGTGCCCCAGGCAAACAGTTGTTTTCACTTCTGGTATTCGGGAGTCATGGTCGTGCATGGCCAAAGATCTCCGCTCGCCCCCCAGCCCCGAAGCAGGACGTCCCCTTTCCTTCGCACGGTGGTGTGGGCTGAGCTCTCTGGTGACCTCTTGCTAACATCCCCTGTCCTTAACGGCGGGGGTGTCCGGGTCTGGGGGTGTCTGGGGCCCGGGGCACTGCCTCATGACCTCATGCAAGGCCTTTGCTGTTCCTGCTGGACTCCACACAGACCGAAGTTTCTATTTTTTTTGTTTCTCTGCCTCCGCTCACCGTAAATCCAGGTTTCTCTATTCATTTCTTTTCTACCCAAGACAGTGTGCCGCGTATACAGAGGGTTCTATACGGTGTACGGAATTTACAGTGTCCTAAATTTACAGTTATAGAGTGTAGTTTATTATCGTTCAGGCATCATGTTAGGCCCTTTACAAATATTGAGTAAGTGAATTGTATAGTTTTTGCACTAGCCCATGAGGTAGGTGCCATTACTGCTCTTTGAGAGGTGAGGAACCGAGACAGGGGCAGTTAGACAGCTTGGCTGAGGTCACAGCGCCAGTAAGTGGCAGCTGGCTTCAAGTTTGGTGAGTCGGTCGCAGCTAGTTTTGCATTCCCAACCTGCTTGCCGCTGCACTGGTCTTAAGCAGTCCTACCAAGCTGCTCTCCCACATTTCACGTGAACCGGACCCACCACCCACATGGAGAGTGGTTCCACTGAGAGTGGAAATAGGCGAAAAGAGCTCCCGTTCGTTTCACAACACATGAAAGGAAGGGCATAAATAGCAAAAGTTCGCAAACAAATAACAATTAAAAAACAAATAGATGAATAAAAAAGAAAAGAAAAAAGTTTGCAAACACTCTCCTGGATGGAGTCAAAAGGATTTAAAGCTCTGAATTTGCGCATGCGCACCCATCACCTGGGGGTTCATTCATTTTGCATTCCCCCCTCCCCACCTTTCCTCTTCTCTCCCTCCACCCCTCCCCCCCCAAGCCCAGCAGGAATTTCTGATCCAGTTTGTTTTGCAGCCTGGAATCTATGTTAATTTAAGCACTCTCAAACAATTCAGAGCATCTTAAGGGTATCTGAGATGTATTTCATTAGAGATTTGTGCCTTGTTTTATTTCAAGGAGGACAAAAAGAAACCTTTTTTTTTTTTTTTTTGGTCTGTTTAGGGCCACACTTGTGTCATATGGAAGATCCCAGGCTAGGGGTCCAATCAGAGCCACAGCCACAGCCACAGCCATAGCAAGGCAGAATCTGAGCCCCGTCTGTGACTTAAGCCACTGCTCAAGGCAACGCCAGATCCTTAACCCACTGAGCGAGGCCAGAGGGGGACACAAGTCCTCATGCATATACTAGTTGGGTTCATTACAGCTGAGCCATGGTGGAAACTCCAGAAACCAAAATTTTGTCCTAAGCATCTTCTCGGTCTTAGGGATGTGAGCCAGATAAGCAGCTTTATGGAACTCAAATTCTTCCTCCTGGGCAAGTTTTGCTTGGGTCGTAAAAAGGGGTTTGGAGAAGGTGGCAATAGTGAGATAGTCTAAGATCCTAACCACGTAAATAGGTTTTTTTCAAGAGCAGCTGCCCCTTCTTCTGGAAGGTACAGCAGATGGCAGTGCCCTCTTCTGAGGAGGTGAGTTTAGAAATGAAAGCTCATGGACACTTCCAGTTGGACTGAGCTTTAAACCCTTGCTTAGGTACCTTGGACGGAGGCATTGGGGTGGGGGGAAGCCCTAAGTATGGTACGTGATGTAGTTGATCAGATGCTCCTCAGACCCCTGCGAGCCTGAGTCGGTGCAGCTGAAAATGCCCTCACCAGTCAAGCTAGGTGAGGATTTGGTCTCACACAGGAGCCAGCACAGCTCTTTTGAAAGAGTAAAGAACCGGCTTAGAGTCTCGTATTCCTTCCAGCAAATGTCAGGCATTGCTTCAGGGAAGCCCAATCATTAAAGTGAAAAGAAAACAGAAACTCTTTTCTGTGACATGAATTTAAAGAACAGGCTTACTGCCCCCCGCCCCCGCCTTGAATAAAAACAGTGAATTGAAGTGGAGTAAAATTAAGCTAAATAAGAGGAAACAGTGAAATTTTGTAGACTGTGGAATAGTCTCTCTGGGAACATTTGGAAGCCCTATCACTTAGTCGTTTCAAACTAGACCAGACAGATGACTCGAAGATCTGCTGGGAGGAGAAGAGTTGGGGAGCACGGATGAACGCGTTTTTCCCTCTCCCTGTGGAAATTTCCTCAGTGGTGTCAGCCAGCGCACACGGATGCACACGCGCTCACGCACACACGCGCCCACCGTCACTTGTTTTTAGATGGTCTCCTTTCTGACTTTTCAACTTGATCATCACCAAAATAGCATTTAAAGCCCCAAAGCCCCTGCCTATGGCTGGGTCTACACTCACGGTCTCTTCGGACTTCCCCTTGGCCTTCAGTTATGGACTAGGCTTTCTGTTCAGACAATAAAATGCTTACACGTGCCTCTTTGTCATCTTTCAAGCCGCGTAAACACCTGCCCCCATGTGTTCGGGTGACTCCAAGTAGGGAGCAGGAGAACTTCCTCTCTGAGACCTGCTGGGGAAGCGGGAGGATGACGCAGTTTCCATCAAGCAGGGATCTGCAGAAGCTGTGCGTTTCGTCAGGCTCGTTCAGATACCCAGCCAGAAACCCACTGAGCTCTTCTTGCCTCCTCGAGTAGCACACAGTAGCACACACTCCCGTGGATGGAGAGCCGGTAGACGTCACCTTCTTGGAGCGCCAGCTTCTTGCACTTTTGGAGCTGAGAGTCGGGATGTTAAGTGTAATTACTCTCTCTACTTCTATTCTTCAGAGTTTAGCCCATTTTGCACCAGAAGAGACATACATGATAGGATTTGAATTACTTTTTTGTTCCATCTTGTGTTCCCGACAATGAGAAATCTGAAATGAAATGATTCCTTATTGTTTTCCACTTAAACATGTCACATTTCACTCCCTGATTATGGGAAATTGGAAATTGGCTACATGTTTCTTTTTAAAAGCCATTTATTCCAGGTAGCTGATCACAATGAGATATAATGAAAATATCAGTTTTTATTTTCGACGGTGATTTATTTTGGAAGAAAAACTTCACTGTTAGACTTGGTCCTTCTCTTCTCCTCCTTTGCTGCTCATGATCAAGATCAAGCAAGACTCGCTACTTGGTCTCATGAGATTATGTAATACAATAATAACAATAACTCTTAGTCTTATCATAGTAATAATACAAGCAGCAATATGGGTAGAAGACTCACAGACATGCCAAACCTTGCTCTAAGCCCTTCAATGATGTTGGTCCATTTGTCCTCCCAATAGTTCTGTAAGTGAAATGTTCTCATTTTACTGGTGGGGAGATTCATCTTAGAGAGGTTCATCTATGCTTCAAATTATGCAACTCGTGTAGCAGGAGTCAAGCCAGGTTTTTCTGACTCCAAAGCCTGTGTCTTAACTGCCTGCCATGTGCCTCCGAAAGACGCATTTACATTTAAAGCTTAATGAGGTCACATCATATTTCCCGCGGTCCTCCTCCCCTCACATTTGTCCTCTTATTCCATCTTCAGGATGGAAACAAGAGTACCTTCCAAAATACCATTTTGAACTATTAAAACTAATAGACCCTATTATTAATTTTGTGCCAGCTATTAAAATAGTCACATATGCTAGGATCATGGAACTAGGAGTGGATTTTTTAGGTGACCTAAAGAAATCAAGCAGTGGTTCTAAAGAAAATCACCTAGTAAATTGAAACCATTTTTAGTACATTCGTGCTGCTGCATTCGGTATTTTTTTAAATGCTAGTTTTATGTACGAGTATAAAGCATATTATTACAATCCATAGTGGGAATGTTAGTGCATTGATTACATTTGCTTTGGGAAGAGGAAGAAAAGAGTGACTTCTGACTTTTCCTACCCAGTCCATTGGAAGGGTCAAGTTCACTGCATGAAATGTATTTACTGACCACGTTGAGAGCAGTCCATGATAGTAGAGTGACTACGTGGGACGTGAGATTTTGAGACAATAGCATTTTAAATTCCTTGTTTCAAAAACAGTGACCATAATCATGTAGGAAGTGATGATTTTGCCTGGGAAGGAAAGTCACCTAGATCTCACCCCACCTTCCAAAAGCTTACATGTGTTGGCAGCACTATACACTTTGTGCAGAAATACAGCATGGCACCTAAACCTTGAGAAGAGATGCTCACCAAATATTTAAGCAAATGCTTCATGGAACAGTGCAGTCCTGATTTATTTGTTGATTTTCCCGCCACCAAATAGCCTACAGCGCTCCCCGAGAGCAGCCCCTGGGTGATTTTTAATCAATCGCCGTCCCTCTAATCTAGAAAAGTACCTGGCCCATAACGGATAGTGAGTAGGTGTTTCTTAGATAATGGGAACTTTAAGAGGAGTCGGGGGACCCTGCCCCCTCCCTGCATCTCTGTCAATAGTTATGACAGGGAGGATGGGACTGGCCACTTTCCTCTTCTTCACAGTATCACTCTCCAGGTAGTTGCCCACCTCAGACCAAAAAAAAAAAAATTTTCAGTGTAATCAACATTGTGGGTGATTCAAGGACTATCTTAAGTGAAAGCATCTGTTAGAAAACAGGATAAGGTATTCAAGGACAAAGTCTTTGTCATGTATATGTTCCGAACAATGCCCAGCTTCCCCTGTGAGTAAACCCGAAGTCCTAAATTCCTACACTGCCTAAAAAAAGATCGGTGCCACAGTCATGGAGGGCACTGCTTCTCCCAGCTCCAGTGCAGAAAACAAATGTTGGCACCATGGGACTGATTCTGCACCCATGTGGAATAATTTAATGCCATTAATAATGATAGAAATGTTAAGAAAACAGTTCTTTTGGGGGGAAAAAAAAGCAGAATAAGGGGGCATAAAAAACTAGCCTTTTCATCTGAACTCCAGATTCCATTTGTTTCCCATTGTTTGCTGGACTTATCCTGAATCTGTTTTCACTTTTATTTGTGGTCAGCTTCGATATGTCTACACGAAAACACACATCAGAAGTAAAACGACTCTGTCTTTTTATAGTATGACTTCAGATAGTTGGACAGTTTTAGGGGTCCCTGGCTCCTGGATCAGTTTTCCTGTGCCTGCGTGAAACATGCTAGTTGATGGATGGCAAAGAAAATGGCCTTGCCTCTAAGGCACATGCATCCAGCCCACTGAGCTAAGTTCTGGGCTCAACCTCTGTCCTTGGATCCGCACGCGTAGCTCCCCAGCCGACCTCTGCCCCTCAGAAATTCTCACCTAATTTTCACTGGCTGCAGTGGGACTCATCCTGGTGCGTCCAAGGGTAGAATGTGGCTGCATGTAACATAACTGTTTGCGTCGGGGCAAAAGGCCAAAAAGGCACTGTCTACTATTTATATGGGCCCTCACCAATTTCTGGACGCCAAAAGCGATGAATTCATTGCTTCTGAATAACTCATTCATCAAAACAGACATGCACATTTTTCTTCCTTGGGTTTAGTTAGAAAGAAAACCATTTGCTGGTTTACTGTATGGAAGCCAAAATATGTTTGGGGTTCTCCACTTCAACCCAAGCTGACCCCAGGCTGACCATGCCTTCAAGCGACGTGACTTGCTTTTATGCAGAGAGGCATATGTGCAAGCTCTTGTGGCCACAAGGGTATGGCAAAGCCACTGAGATTGGCTCCAGCCTTCATGAAGCCTTCCTACAAAGTTCAAGTTCTTGGAAACCATGTGGGGTGCAGTCGCTTTGGTATCATCCAAACTTGAATCCATCTGAGGAACCTGTTAATGCCTCTAGTGTCAGGAGTCAGTAGTTCTGTGCAGCTGACTTAATGGCAGCTGTCATTTGTTTTATGTCCTTGTGAAAAGAGCACATATTCCTTTAGGGTTGTTTTTAATATAAAAGTGTTAGTGCTTTGCTTTTGAACATATGAAGTGGTTCCATGTGTATTATCAAGCTATTATAGTGGCATAAAATGAGGGTGTTGCTCTGGCTTGGTCTAAAATCATTGTGTGTGTGTGTGTGTGTGAGAGAGAGAGAGAGAAATGCCATCGAAGAAGCCTCAGAGATAAACACCAGAAATGTAGAGCAGTGAGGAGAAAAGCTCTTTGAGGCTGTGCCTGCATCTTGGAAGGCATTTGGAGAACCTCTTGAGAAGCAATGGGTCACTATTCTTCCAAACCCTCAAAAATATCAAGCATCCGAGGGGAAACCATTAAGTTTAATGAGATCTTTTGCCTATAAAATAAAACTAAAAGCTTAAAGAAATTTCAAGTTTACAAGTACTTAGGGCTAGATGTTTTGGACTCAATTCCAGCTTTCAACAAGGAGGATGTCTGAACCCCGCAGTATTGACAGGGTTTTGTTCTCATAGGATTGCAGGTGGTCCCAAATAGTCAGTTTCAGGGTTTCATCAGACTCATGGTCAAGATTTACAGATGTTCACCCCAAAGTCCACCCTGCTTTAAATCTAGTTTATCCTGTCCATGCTTCTATGAGTAATGACAGTCATTTCCTCCGGAGAATCTCTTTGAACACGGAGGTCCTTTTCAAGACAGGCTTCGCCTCCTCTTGTCCAGCCACCATCCCTGCAGCCGCCCCCTTCGCCCTGATCCTCCTCCCGCCTCTGGCCTTCGTTATTCTTTTCTCTCAAGTCTATGAGATTCTGATTCACTCTGCTCTCTTGTACCCAGTCTTGGGGCATTCTATCCTAGTTTTGTTACTCTCTCTCCTTTTATTTGTTCTGCTAGGGAAAAAAAAAATCATTAGGAATGTTTGTCTTGAGCTCCAGTTCGATTTCCGCAGATTTGAATTCAGAGTGACTCTACCATTTAACCATATTGCTTGAGCTAGTGCTTCACAACCTTTCCAATGTCGTGGAATACACTTCCAAAAGATGGTATTTGCATAAGTGCTGGGATAAGAACCCTGGAAGCAGAGGCCAGAGTCTGGCCCAGCTGCTTTCTGGGTTTTGGAAGATTCATAACCTTTTCTCCTTGTAGAACCACTTCAGTTCTCTCTGTATCAGCTTCCTGACCTAGCAAATGGGGATGAGTGGAAATAAGATCTCCACTACCCACCCCTTAACGTTGGAGTGATTAAATGAATTCAGACTCGTAAAGCACTGAGCACAATACCCATCACCTAACAGACGCTAGTTAGTAATGGTAGTAGTAGAAGGAGTGGTAGTTTAGCAGCAGTGGCAGTAACTTTGTTTCTTTATAATCTCACAAACAGGAGAGAAGCATTGACAGCCTGCAGCCAGTTCTACTTACAATTTCAAAGAACCATTATGTGATTTGATGCCTAATGTTGCAGAATCGTAGCTCTGGATGTGAAACCTCACAGGATAGATTTTCAGTAAGCCAAGGCCACCAAGAAGGTAGAATGCCAGAGAGCAAGACACCACCGTAGGTAAAAGGTCTGGAGGAAATTATTCAGTTTCTCAGCAGAAACCACCAGACTGCCCAAGGACCAGGCTGTAGAATTAAAACTGAGTCCATGAGCTGAGATTTAGCAAAGGATGCTAGCCCTTGAGGAAGGGCCTGTGGAAGGGAGTTGGACAGACAGAAGCTCAGTACCATGAAGGGGCTGCCTTGAGGGAAGTTTGAGTTTGGAGGGAGCATCCATACAGCGACACTGGCCGTGTCCCTGGGTCACCTTATCTTCACCCTGTTTACCAGCAAAGGCAGCACTGGGTGGAGGAGGCTTAGCAGGTGGATTCCAGACCTGAGAGAGCTGCTTAATTCCTGGGAGCATTTGAGAGATGCCTTTCTTAAAGACTGGCCCCCAGCCTCACCTGCAGGTAGAGGGCAGCTCATATTCAGCAGCAGAAGCCTGGGGGTCTCGACAAGTGGGAAGGCCCACTTGCAAGGACTGTCTGAATTCAGAGGCATCCCTGTGCGTGGGCCCTGTCTCTTCCCTGACTGCCCGAATGTCTCCTTCCAGCCAGGCTCCCTGGGGACATTTCCTCTGCTCCCTAAGCCTTACTCCCCTGCAGTTTCACAAAACCAAGTTGGTTGAAATTCTTTGCCCTGCCATTGTCCAAGCCTATTAAGGAAGTCAGTCAGCTGTGGGTTAGGATAAGGAGCTGGTGGTGAGCAAGAACATTCTTCTAAGGGCCTTTTGATCTTTAAGAGGCTGTAAGTGGCCCAATTCCCTGCTTTTATACAAAAATATCTCTTGTTTGTGTCATTCAAGCAGACTCTTTTCCTTCCCATGAATGTAATTGCTGTCTCTTGGAGATTTTATAGGAGCCAGAGTGCAGGCCATCCCAGAGTCAGGCAGAAGGGAAAGCATGTGACTTTATTTTGCTCACCTCCCAGACTTTTCTTTCTTATTCATTCTTATTCTTTCTTATTCATATCTGTCTTCAGGAGTCACATATTTCCGTGGCAAGGCGAGATGCCCTAGGGAATCCATGCCTAGTCCTGACTGTCCCTAACCAACTGTGCGACCTTGGACGAGCTGCTCCACACCTTGGGGCCACAAATTTGTTATCTGGAAACTTAGCAAGTTAGACTTGATACAGTCAACCAGATCAGCAGTGTGCCATTGCTGTTGAAATCAGGATTCGAAGATGAATCCACCTAATTTCAAATCCTAATTCTGTTACTTTGCCAAGTGACTCAGATATACCAGAGCCTCAGTTTTCTTATCTATAAACAAGGTTGTTATGAGGATTTTTTAAAGATAATGCTTGTAAAAATGTTCTTAACAGTCCTGACTATTATAAGTGCTAAATAAAATTATCTCATATTATTTTTCCATCTGTAGTTTTCCAGATATGATTTTATATAAATCTATTATTCTCCACCATATATGCTAATACCCTCTTCCATTCACGTGGGCAAGTCAAAATGGTGACACTGTATTTTATTCTACACATACAAGTACATCTGTATGTGTTTCCTTCCTTCCTTCCCTCCCTCCTTGCCTTCCTCTCTCATTCTCTCTCTCCTTTTTTTCTTCCTTTCTTTCCTTTGTCTCTCCCTTTGTATCTGCTCCTGCCACACACACACACCAAAAAGTTAACTGGATTTCCTACCATCCACAGAATCTAGGGTTAACTTAAAGACGTATTATACCAGTACTTTGTTCCTCAAGCTAATTCACAAATCCTTCCTTTTGAATCAAGGGCCTGTGAAGATAGCAGATTGGGTTTTAAGGCTGAGGAGGTTGTTTGGTTCATTCGGCAGCAATCTCACCATGTGCAGAAGCAAGGTCCTCCCTGCACGTGGAATGAACAGAACGCGGATGAGTGAGGCCATCGCAGCGCTACAGTATTAGTGATGGCCAGTAACCTCAGAGCCAGGCCTCGTTTGGTAGGAGCAGCCAAATAAGTCATGCGAGAGCTGCATGAAGGCCTTGTAAAGATGGGCTCTGAGAAGGGGATGGGAGTGGAGTCGGGGAGAAGCGTTTGTCTTGAGTGTCTTTTGAGGAGGGAGGCTCTTTTGAGAGGAGAGGTTTAGGAGATTATGAGCCACCCTTTTGTTGTTCAATGTCACATTTCCTATTTTTAGTTGAGTGAGTTTTGTTGTAGTTAGGAGGCTGGAGCCTCTTTGTTTTTGTACATAGTCTGACTTTTCATTTGTTTCTTCATTTACTCTCTACTCAAAACCCATAAATATGTACCTGTAGTTTGCCAGCATTGTGCTGGGTGGTAGACGTACAAATGTAACTAAACGGGATCTCTACCCACGAGGAACTTGTCAGCAGAGTGGCTTCGTGCTGTGACAAGTGTACAGAAGCCACCATAGGGGAGCTCCCGTTATGGCTCAGTGGGTTAAGAACCTGACTAGTATCTGAGAATGTGGCTTCAATACCAGGCCTCACTCAGGGGGCTGAAAGATAGGACGTTGCCGTGAGCTGTGGTGTAGGTCGAGGATGCGGCGTGGATCTGGCATTGCTGTGGCTGTGGTGTAGGCCGGCAGCTGTAGCTCTCATTCAGCCCCTAGCCTAGGAACTTCTATATGCCACAGGTGCGGCCCTAAAGAGGAAAACAAAAAGACACTATGGGACCCAAAGGAGGAGCATCGAAATCACTGGGGACGCGGGGGAGGGGAGCCGGGGGGGGGCGGGGGGGAGGGGAGCCTGAATAAAGCAGCCGGGTGGGGGGGGGGGGGGGAGCAGGGCTACAGATACACTGAAAAGAAATGAAAGCACAGAATAAGTGAAAGCAAAGAGCTTGTGTTGAGAATCGTGCTCCTGGCTGGGACTCTAAGGGTACAATGGTGTCATCCGTCAATGGAAGGAATTCCAGACAAAAAGCTGTTTTGTGCAAAATAGTGATGACTTTGGTTTTCACCACGTGGAATTTGAGGATCTTGCGAGACGTGCGTGAAAATAAGTTGTCCAGCAAACAGCTGTCATTCGGATTTAAAGGGAGGTTGAAGCCATGAATGCATATACTTCAGAGAGAGAGCATATAGAAAAGTAGATCATGGTACACCCGCAAAATGACAATTTTAAGGGTTGAGATGAGGAAATAAAGGTAGTTAATAAAGAAAAGATAGAGCCGTATAAGCGGAACACCACGAATACCAAGAAGAATCTCTTGATAGGAAAGAGAACTTCTAGAGGGAGGCAGTGAGCAGCAGGGCCACATACCACAGACAGACGACGCTAGCTGCCAGAGTCTCTATTGCTGAGATGGGCCCTTTGCTACCAAAGAATATGTTCGTTCAAGTTTTATGAAGCAACAGTGAAAATGGAGTGGACAGGGACCCACCCAGAAGTGTGCAGATACTCAGAAAACGAAGTGGACAGGAACCCTAGTCCCGCAGCCAGGTTTGGGGAACAATAGTAACTGCAGCAAAGTCAGGCCTCATAGAGTATGGGATGCAGTTCAGAAACTACAAGTTCAATCAGGATACAACAAAACTCTCAAAACTCTTGAGCTCAGGAAATCTCATTGCCTCCCGAAGGAGTCTGGGGACACAAAGGGGGGTCCGCAATCCCACCGTATGGCGGGGGCTCTGCGGTCTCTCTTCAGGCTGCCCACCGTCAGCTTCGCTCTCCACTGCCTTAGGACATCTCTAGACCAGGCTTTTAGGGCCAGACTCCAATTGGACTCAGTCGTGCTCATGTTTCTAATTAGAGAGGGACGTCCTAGTCCCGAAAGTGATCGTCTTTGGGTCACTCGTGTACCCCGGCTGCTGGGATCAGCTGTGGCCGAGGGGCAAGATAGCAGGGTTCCCAGGATATGAGCACCTTGTGACAGAGAAGTGCCAAGGGCTGCTTTCCTCATCAGGATTTGCATGGATCTGGACCCGGATCTGGATCTGGAACGTGCTTCCGGCTCTGAAGCCTCTTCTTTGGGACGGTGGACACTGGTGGTGTGGCAGTCTTAGTCTGCCTGGGGAGTCGTTCCAATGGAATGGTGGAGACAGGAGCTGGATTTTGGATTTTAGTGGATTGAGGAGTTAATGGGATGTGAGCTAGTAGAATGTAGGTAGGTGAGTCTTTGTGGGAAGGGTGAGCTAATAGACCATAAGCTTCTGTCTTTTAAGATCGAAGGTACTTGTAATAGGAGAGACGGAGCAGAGAGATACACAGGGTGCGTGTGCCAAGCAGAAGAGAAGTGATAGAGCCGGGTCCCTAAAGAGCTGGAAGGGAACCTGGCAGAGCATCGTCGTTCACTCGGTCCGTATTTACACCTCCCCTGGGCTCACCTGTCTGAGGCTGCCGGCTGTTCCTGGGCGTGGAGAAATTCTGAGAGCAATAAGGGGAAGGACGGAAGGACGACCAGGAAAATGAGAGCGCTAATGAAATGGAGAAGTGCCATGCCAGGGGGCAGGTCTGAAGACAGATGGGGAGAGAAAAGAGGGAGAGTGGGAAGGTGAAGAAGGCAGGAATTTGACCGAATATTCCTGAGGGACAGGTCTCTGCGTCCTCTTGGATGTTCTGGCGGCTCTCGGGGTTGCATTTCTTTCTCTGGCTGCGAGAAGAGAAGCAGGAGCAGGCCTTGGTTGTGAAGTCTCTCATAACTCACTACCATAGCAGGCAAGTCCCCAGATATTCCAGAGCTGCTTATTTCACATCAATAAATATTTACTGCTGTTGTATCACCTTAGTGATGATTTTTGCCATACATCCTGTCTGAATTTCTTGGAACAATCTCTTTTGAAAAATTTTAATGCCAGAAATAATCCCTGTGGATAAGCCAATTAGGTCTTAAAAATAGAACCTTTGTTAAAAAGCCATTACAGTGTCTCTGCTGGTGTTGGGCTCTGTCATTGATAAATTGCCCCCAGGCTACTCTCTTAATGTCTGAGGTTAAGACTGCCTCTAGTACATGCATATACCAGAAGCACTAAGATCTTTTCATTTAAAACTAGAGCCAAAGGCAAACATATTTCAAGTGGATTTCCTGCTACAGGGATTTCAAAAACTAACCCTGGAGAGTGAAGGTGGAAACCAGTTTTATGTTTTACGTTTGCCCTCAGCAAATGCAGTTTCTCCTCCCCCAGTTTCCCGTGTCCTCCAGCGAGCGCTGCTGCGCCACTGGCAGTAGGTGGGCGGTGGAAGCGGCGATGTTTCAGCAGCTTAGACCGGTTTTCTGCTCGCGAAGAACACTGGCCTCTAACACGTTTCCTTCCTCTCCTCCCTTTTCCTTCTCTTCCTCCTCCTCTTCTTCGCCTTCCTCCTCACCCTCCTCCTCCTCCTCCTTTTTCTTTGGAGAGAAGAGGAAAAGAAAGAGAAGTTATCTGAAGATGAATTAAAAAGTGGAATTTATATGTAAAATTTCCTTCCCTTTACATTTCAGATCTGGGACTCCAATAACGGGGGCATGAGGAGGGCCCGGCAGGTGTCCTGTCCCGTGTGGAATTAAAGCTGATTTTTTTTTCCTGGCTTCTAAGTCTCATCACGAAATAATGGCCAACGTGTATTGACCACCTAGTAGGTTCCAAATTCTGAGGATAAAAGGAATAAGCACTGGTTCTTTTCATCAGAGGGCGGTGATCACTGGGTAATTGCTTTTCAGCCCATCGTTCAGGGCAAGTGGAAGTGAGAGAAAATGACAGGGAGCGGTGGACAGAATATTCTTGCTCTTATTCAGGCTCACCACGAGTAGCTAGCTGCGTCCTTAACTTTGCTCTCTGACTGGAGAAAGCACAATATATTCTTTACTTAAAAAAAAAGTTCCCTAAGGAAAGCCAGACGGAGAACTGTGCCTTTGGCCATCAAGCCGATTTATGTTATAGTAAAGCCCAAGGAGTCTTTGCTGACAAGCCTGCTTTTGCCAAATCTGAAAGGAGGCGTTCCTGCCCTGGCTCAGGGGTCATGAACCTGACTAGTCTCCATGAGGACGCAGGTTCGATCCCTGGCCTTGCTCAGTGGGTTAAGGATCCGGCGTTGCCGTGGCCCTGGTGTAGGCCAGCAGCTGCAGCTCTGATCCGACCCCTAATCCGGGAACTTCCATATGCCACAGGCATGGCCCTAAGAAGCCAAAGACAAAAACAAAACTGAAAAGTGTGTATATAAAGGTAAAGCCGTGTGTGTATGCGTGTGTGTCACATGTGTGCACATGTGTGTGTGGGGAGCCGGGGGCGTGGACGAAGGCAGGGCCAAGGGGAAAGACATCAGGTAGGAAGAAGCAATGTGTGGATGAAATCGTTTTCCTGATTTTTATCCTAAAATGATGACTAAGCAGGAAACAACACCGAGAACAGAGTCTCAGAAGACGGCGCGTATCAGTGGGCAGTGATGCTGCTGCTCTGACAGATGGCTTCTCATCTCAGATAATTACCTCTTGTTGGCCCCGTCACAGTCTGATGGGGTCGTGGGGAGGAAGACGTCGTCTCGTGCAGACTTTCAGGAACCCGCGTTCCTGTCCGTGATGCCTCCATCTGCAAGAAGAGGTCCCCAGGTCACTGTAAAAGGGATAGAGAGGAGGGAGGGTTGGAGCCAGGTCTGGACGTGGCCTCAAAACTCTTGTGTTCCACTGAGTAGAAGGCAGACCCGTGGCTCAAAGCCAAAGGCAAGAGCAACTAGGAAATGGGGTCTTTCTGTAGGCCCAGGAGGAAAAGAAATTGTTTTTGGTGAACATATGGCGTTGTCTCTGACACGGGGTTGTACTTTCTCAAGCTAAAATGGACAGTGAACAGAGTCATGCGACAGGCGAGGTCTTGCTGATGCTGATGAAACGGCTGCGTTGTTTTCAACATCACATAGAAGAGTTCAAATCTGTATACTTACTATTTATAGCCCTCTATGACTTCAGTAAAGAACACTTTTAAAGTTTCAGGTTTTCTTGGGAGAACCTAATTTGAAGTGAAAGCTAAAAAGAGGAAGGGGGGAGGGAAGAGGGGGGGAAGGAAGGAAGGAAGGAAGGAAGGAAGGAGGAAGGAAGGAGGAGGAAGGAAGGGAAGGAAGGAAGGAAGGAGGGAGGGAGAGGGAGGGAGGGAGGGAGGGAGGGAGGAGGGCGGGAGGGAGGGGGGAGGGAGGGAGGGAGGAGAGGGAGGGAGGAGGGGGGAGGGAGGGAGGGAGGGAGGGAGAGAGGGAGGGGAGGGAGGGAGGGAAGGAAGGAATGAGAGCGGACAGGCGATGTCTTTCTTAGTGAGGGCGCTATGGAGGTAGTGACTGCTTGGCGTATGTAGGGAGGGAGTGCGGTAGTGTATTGCGTCGGTATTGAGGGAGGGGAGGGAGTTTGAGGGAGTGAGCCAGAAGAACAGCGCAAGGACTCATATACTCCTTTCTTTTCTTCCTCTCTTTTCTTTCCTTCCTTCCTCCATGTTATATATATATTTATCATGTCAATTCCTCTCAAAGAAGGAAAAAGAAAAAAAGAAAAACCTGACTTTTCAAAAGCACTACCGCTCCCCAAGAATAAGGGAAAATGGCATGTGGAATTGGATGGATGTTTACTCTGAATGAGATACTTCCTCCGACTGTCAGGGTGGACCCAGCTCATTAAATAGGTAAGGCAGGTAACCCATCGTGCCCAGCTGTCTGATGGTCAGATCAGACCACCTCCCCAGTGAGAGGATCTGTCTCCTTGGATGAAGGTTACATGACTACTTTTATCCCCAGCCAGAACTTCCAACAAGCTCCCACGGCATAGGAGCCAGGCTTTCTGTATTTGCATTGCTGTAGCAATAACTAACTGAACGTGGTAGGAAAAATAAGGAAAAAGAAAGTGCCATCGTTATGTATATGTATTTCCTTCTTCTCCCTAAAAGTCCATTTTATTAAGTGCTGCAAACAATGTAACTAAGAAGTTAACATGCTTGAAATGTAAGACCATAATAAGCATCCAAATACTGTGTACTTTTTAAATCCTCAGATTGCTCAGCTAGTTGCCTCTAAGTTTTAAATGGTAGCCACTAAGGCATTTATATACCATCCAGGATTACTTTTAGCAGCAACAACAGCTGGCTTTGAGATTAATTGGAAAGTCGATATAATTTATAACAGGTGCATTTACAGAAGGTACAGGTACAGAAGTAATTCCTGGCATCCTTCAGCCGATTAGACTATCTTAAAGTTTAGGGCAAAGCATTTAGTATTTAGGAAAATTACACCTAAGATTGTCTTTTGTGTCCCCCCCGCCCCGGGACTGTATGAACAAGCATTACAAACATCCTATACACCTGTAAGACCTAGTATTACGGCAGGTGACTAGGGAATATCCACTGCCCTAGGAAGCGGTCTGCACAGTGAATCAGGCAGAGAACAGCTGGCGGAGGAATCAGACGGAGAATCAGAGTAATCTGTGGAAAGTATTTGAGTTTGCTATAAATGTTTGCAAGCGTTGGGTGAGGAAGCTAGACCTTGGGCCTCACAACCGAAGTCTGGGCTTGCTGCGGGGCCAGAGGCATGGTTTGCAGAAAGTGCACGGCTCAAGAGAAAGAATGGTCCTTTGAATAGTTTGTGGGGAGTGTAGCTGATTCGAACTCGAGTTGAGTTTGCATTACCCACAAGGCATCGGGGTTCAGAAGAATCTGCCTCGTGTTTCTAGAGAGTTTGCCTCTTGGGTGCCCTGACTTTCCACTGCTAGCCATCAAGTGCCTCCCTAGGCAAAGCAGGGTATTTCTTTTAAGTACAAAGAATGTGCTGAACAGGACGAAGCCTTTTCCTGTCCCTTAAGGCACAGAATAACTGCACCGGGGTGAGGACCTGAAAACTTGGCCAAGAGAAGAGATGTGTTTGAGGTTTGGGAATGAGGGGTGCAAGCATGCTTTCCTTCACCCCCAAATCCACTAGACTCTCCTATCCTTTTTCTTTCCCTCCTTTCCGCCACATCTTTTGCGTCATACATAATTACAAAAGAACCCAGGTGACTGAAAAGGATTTCCCCCTCCTACAAACCAGGGAAGAAGGGCTAGAGCTTAGGCCGGAGTAAACGGGAGAGTTGGGGAGGGAAGGGAAGACACAGGAAAGAAAAACACAAAGACAGATTCTAGAGCCACCTCCAGGTGCAAGGTCCGATGGAACCCGCAAGTGCCATGGCAAAGGACCAAAGGTGATAGGGTGTGTGGGAGGGGGGTGCTGTCTGGCTCTGGGACATTCCTCCATGGGAAAATCCCGATGGACTCAGGCACCTGCTGGTTTAAGACCAAAGCCTTGGGAAGGGGGAGAAGCCTTAAGTGCTCAGGGAGGAGGGAAGGAGCCCAGAGGCTGGCGCCAGCAGAAGCTGGGGCACCTGGAGTGCCCACAGTGAGAGGCCCCAGTACTGGTTCTCTGCTCAACAGCTTCAAGCTGATTCTCTCTCTTTTTCAATTTTTTAATTTTTTTATTTGGCTGCACGGGTGTCATGCAGTAGTTCCCGGGCCAGGGATCGAACCCACACCTTAGCTATAGCCAGAGCCATAGCATTGACAACACCCAATCCTTAACTTCCTGAGCCACTAGGAAACTCCTTCAAGCTGATGCCGATGGGGGCCCCCAGGCCCCAGGCAGGGCCCCCTGGTCAACTAAAATGTAACAAGCTCTCACCTCTAAGGAAGATTAGGCGGAGCAAGCTTGGGCCTGGTACCAACCTGGAGATCCGTCCTCCTCCAGGTGTTTCCAGGCCTGACCCTCCCCACTTGGCCATGCCCAGCAGACCTGCTCTCAGGGCTCTCGTGCCCCCTCAGGGGGGTCTTCACCACCCAACTCTCTTTTGGTCCTGCGTCAGGTTGACAAAACAGAAAAAGCCACACAAACTTAAATTTTGCAACAGCAACGGCAACAAAACTCCCCGACACCATATGGTGCCCACCCAGCCATGAGGGGCCCGCTTATCTTTTGCTGCAGCTTTGGTACCCCCAGCAGAGGTTGCCGTTCCAACCCAGGCTGCTCTCCTCCCCAATTCACGCTCTTGGAAACCGGTCCTGTCCTCCAGTGTGAGCTCCTTGGCGACCCTGGTCAAATTGCCACTTGGAAATTCATGCCTGGATCCTTATATGGGATGTGCCCTCTGTCACCTCTCATCTCTTTGGAGCTCAGATCCCAGTATTGCCTGTTCTGTTCAGACGCTGAAGTAAGAAATGAAACGGATAGCAGTTCCCGTCGTGGCGCAGTGGTTAATGAATCCAACTAGGAACCATGAGGTCGTGGGTTCGATCCCTGGCCTTGCTCAGTGGGTTAAGGATCCAGTGTTGCTGTGAGCTGTGGTGTAGGTTGCAGATGTGGCTCAGATCCCGAGTTGCTGTGGCTCTGATTAGACCCCTAGCCTGGGAACCTCCATATGCCACGGGAAGCAGCCCTAAAAAAGGCAAAAAGCCAAAAAAAAAAAGGAAAGAAGTAAAACAGATAGTTGGAATAGGAGAGAGCAGGAAAATTACAGTAACCAGCAAGTATAGCTTCTATGTTCAGTTTTACTTGGCTTGTAGAGAGCGTGGTCATCAATTCATGAATATCAATGAAGCTGTCCGGGGCTGGAAACACCTTGGGGTGAGGACTCTGTCCCCCCCCGTATGGCTCCCTGTTGGGGCTCGGAAAGTGGAGAGAGTTGGGGGTTCGGGGTCCACATGGGCTTGAGGCTTCCTTCGTAGCCCGAGTGCCTGGGAAGCTAGCATTCAGTATGGCTTCCAAGGAGCGAGACCCCCTTGGCCCGAGAGAGCTGCACCGTGAAGGAGGGAAGAAAAGGATGCGGGGATGGATAAAGGCTCCGGGGGGCTGGCGTGTGTGTCAGGAGCTCCCTCACTCCTGTTACTCTCCTTGGAGTTTGTTTCCTCCTCCTCTTCCTCCTCCTTCCCAAACTGTGTCTGACTCAATAGATGAACCAATGAGATCTCAAGAATGCCATGTTTAGAGGAAAAAAGCCAGGCACAAAAGAATAGTACAAAGATCAAGCACTTATGCTGGTTTCAGAGACCCCACACAACTCTATATTGTTATGAGGCTATGTTTATGAAATAAAAGCTAGAAAATGCATGACAAGGATATACATCAGCTTCATGATAAGGATAAAACCACGTCAGTTGCCACCAGCATCAGAGCACGCAGCGTTTACTAGAACTTTCCACGTGCCAGGCTCATTAGTTCCCTCAAGCCTCTGCAAGGGAATGGAGGGATGGGCTGAAGGGGCATGACTTTTGTTGTATTTGACATGAAGACAGCAAAGTGGCAAAATGTTTCCAAGTTACAAATAGGGGTGGAGTGTCAATACTTCTATTTTTTTGTATTTAGTATGTTTGAAATTTTTGGTTATTGCTAGTTTTCTTTTAACTAAAAAATATGAAACATTTCAAACATTTTTTTTTTTAGTTAAAAGAAGAAAACAAAAGCAATAACCAAAAGAAACATGCAGACTTTTAGACAGAAACGGCCTCTTCTGCTCATTTCCACTGATGGAGCATCCTTCCCCCAGACCATTAATGCTGCCCCAGCTGGCTCAGCCCCCTTCCTCTTCTCTGTCCCCACTCCCCAGATGATCCATCGCATCTGGTCCCTGCCTTTCAGACCGTCCCCTGCTGAGGGCTCCACGGCATCCGTGCCGGAGCCCCCACTCCAGGCCTGTCTCACCCCTTCACACAGACCCCCCCCCCCCAAAGAGTAAGTCGGACTCAGCCTGCTCAGAATAGAACACCGACCCCTCCAATGGCTTTTCCCAGTTAATTGACCGTCAGAGTAGAGAGCATCTCCTTTGGGGCGAAAACAACAATTTGATTCTTTCTTTCACTCTCCACACCAACCCCATTCGCAAGTCTCCTTGGCTGGAACTTCAAAGTACACACGCAACCAGAAGACGCCTCAGCCTCCTGGCCCAGCACCCCCATCTCTGGCCTTCACCCCCGATGCCCACTGCAGTCTCTTCTCCAGCTGGTTTCTTAAAAGCCTTCCCAGGACTTCCCTGTGCTCCTTGCTGGGCTGCCAGGGCCTTCAGGGCCCATCCTTTCCCTGCTCTCTCCCCTGCAGTCACCGTGACCTTCTAAGGCCTTCTCCCTGTTCCTCAGTAGGGCCCACACATGTCCCGGGGGTGGCCTGGACCCATTTTTACCTGGATATTGTCATGGCGCTCTCTTTCTTCAGACCTCTGCTCAGATCTCTCCTGTTCAGAGAAACTTCCCTGCCAGAGGCACACATAACAGCCTGGGGCTTGCTTTCCCCTTGCCTGGAATCAGTCTCCTAGAACAGCGCCCGGCCCCCGCACACGCTGGTTGAAATACTGAATTGATGAGACCCCTCAAGCACCAGCTGGGCAGGCATTCACACCTACATTCAGGCATTTACTACCCTGAAGCCTTTGCGGGGCGGGGGGGGGGGAGTCCACTCCCAGGGCACAAATGACATGACTGACACTCAGGGAATGTCCCCAGGCATCACTGGCACCCCGATGCTGAATGGCATTTGGACCCATTCCTTCTAACTATCTGCCCCACACGGCGCGGCCTCTCAGAGGAGGAACGCAAGCAAAACACCACGATTGCGCTGGTCACGTGGCCAAAGTTACTGTGAGATCTTCCCGAAGACTGGGAGAAGGAAACGTTATCTCCATTTTAGAGAGGAGGGACGGGGCCTTCTGAGAGGTTAAGCATTTAGCTTAAAATGACCCTTCTCCACGGTGCCAGAAGGTACCCCAGGCCCGCCTCACCGCAGCCGGTGCTGTTGCATAACGACATCCACCCTGCTTGCCTGAAAGTCCCATTTAATTCCCGTCACAGCCCCCCCACCCCACCCCACGGCCCGTCCCCCTGGCAGCTTGCCAGTCCTCGCTGTCTCCGGAAGGAGTCCAGCTCTGTCTTCTGCCCTCTCCTCGCTCCCTCCCTCTGCCGCGGGGACCTTTCCCCAGACCTGTCACCTTCTGCTCATTGCTTACCCTGCTGCCATCGAGCAGTAGTCTTCACGGGCCACCCAGAAGTTGGCCGTGAGCGAACAGGTTGGGTCGAAGGGAACGAGTGAGAACAGCCAGTGCTGGAACACAGACGGTGCCCGGCTGGCACATGGGTTTGTTTGCTGGAACTTCCTTGGGGGCTTGTCCTGTGCAACTGGAAACACATTTCCCCACAGAAAACGATCTTATCCGGGATGGGTAGGGTCTTGGGGCCGTCCGGGAAGCCCTGGGAAATGGGACTGTCCAACCGAGATAGGCTAGATCGGCCCAGAACTGTTGAACCTCGCTAGCCAGTCAGCATCAGCCACATCGATTCTGTGCGAAAGTAGGATTTCGAGTTCCATTTGTGGACACCGAGAACCCCCCATCACCTCGCTCAGCTTGTGCTCCTGATCTGGGTGAGACGCTCCCCACCGCTGCCCCCAGCCCAGCGGGATTCAGGAGGGCTGCCTCTCTGTTGGCCTCAGTAGCGGAAGGTACTGGGCATTTGAAGGCGAGCAAAGGAGGGCTCCCAGGGTGGGGTCCTCGGGAGGGGCAGGGGGCTGTGCATAGATCCTGTGAATAGAGGGACGCCAGTTCCAGAGCCCAGGGCATGTTGCGGCGGCGGGGGTGCCTCTGTGATGTGGTGCAGGGACCCGAGCATGCCAGACTGGGGACAGCAGGGAGGCAGCCGCCGTGTGGAAGGGGTAACAGGTGTGCCTGTGGGGCTGTTCCCTGGGCGAGTCCTGACACTTTTGGAGAGGACCGATGCGATGGGTGGCAGTGCAGCGTTGGGACGCACACCCAGCCCAGCAATCAGAAGACCCCTGTCCTCGCTCTGCTTCCTAAGCTGGGGACTCTAGGTCACACCGAGCCTCTCAGAGCCTTATTTTCCTTTTATGCTAAGTAGGAAAAAGCAATGACCAGCCTCAGCTCCACAGGGTCATTGCGAGTGTCTGTTGTGATGTTCGGGTGAAAATGCTTGATACCCCATTCGACGCCGAGTTCGTGTTATACCTGGTTTTGCGTAACAGGCCACGTGGTCTCCAATACTCCAGTGTGGGTTGGTGTTCAGATATGACACAATGAAGGGAGGGACGCACAGACTTCCCCCTGAATTTGCCACCTGATGTATTCAACATCATGCAGGCCATCTACTTCATGATGACATTATTGGAATTACAATACCCCAAATCCAGGTAGCTAGAGCAGTGACCTCATCAACCCTGTTGCAGGGTTTTATTTGATGGAAAACTCATTGCCAAAAACCGACCAGCAGGGCTACTAAAATATACCGTGTGATTTCTGTCTGTAAAAATCGAGGTATGGTATCTAGAATAAAGGAAAAAACAAATCTGTTATGTGCTGGGCACCTGAAACATGCATTTAATTTTGGCCTAAGACGTTGGATTAGAGATGGAGATAAAATGGAATTCAGATTGGAGTCCAGCAGGGAAGAGCCAGGATGATGAAAAACTTAAAAGCCATAGAATACTTTTAAAGAACAGAACTATTTTAACTTCAAAAAGATTGAAGAAAATAGTAATAATTTGCTATAGGAAAGGATGTTGGTTATATAAGAAAAGCTCATATACAATCATATATAATAATGTTACTACCATGTATTCGTAGATCCGAGGAATCTGCTTTCACATTTATTCACTCATTTAACCTTCTCTGTAAGAGTGGGAGGTGGTGCTTGCGGCACCAGGAATGCAGGCTCACCCATATATATATTTTTAAACTTTGAAATTTGACATTTAGAAAAATTAAAATTGTAGTCATGGGAAATATTTTTTAAAAGGATGTCGGAACATGAACTGAACAGCCAGAAAGATTCAAGCGCATGACAAATGTTTTGTCATGAGATGTTAGGGTCCTTTCCAGCCCTGCTCTTCTAAGAGGCTGTGGGTATGCTTCTGGGGGGTGGTTGCATCTTGTAAAATGTTATCCTTTTCCATTAAAAAAAAATACTTTATAGTATTTTCTTCTATCCACTTATCTGGACCGGGGCTACCTGGTCTAATGGGTTAAAGGAAGATTTGTATCAAACCCAGAGTAAATCTTCCTTTAACCCATTATTTAAGTCCGCTGGGACAGGAAAACCATTTCTCATGCCCCAATTTCAGTGTTCTTCCAGTTAGGTTAGGAAAATATCCAGTGTCTTCTTTTTTTCTTCTTTTAGGGTCATATCTGTCACATGTGGAGGTTCCCAGGCCAGGGGGTCTCCTGGGAACCGCAGCTACTGGCCTACACCACAGCCGCAGCAACGTGGGATCTGTTTTGTATGTGTGTGTGTTTAATTCTGGGCAGTTTTATCGCCACGTAGTTTCGTGTGAATACCTCAACAGCCAGAACAAACAGTTACGTCACAAGGATCCCTGGAGCCACTCCTCACAGGCACGGTCTCTTCCCTCCCTCTCCACCCCTTTAATCCTCATCAACCACTCCTCGTTCTCCATCTATGGAATTCTGTCACTTCAAGAATGTTATATAAATGGAGCCATGCAGCATGTAACTTTTTGCTTTTGGCTTTTTCAACTGAGCATAATTTCCTTTGGACCATCCAAGGCGTGGTTTGTACCAGTAGTTTATCCATTTTGTCGCTCACTAGCCGTCCATGTTAGTAAAAGACTAACGACATTTAACTATTCATCCGTTACAGGACATTTGGGTTCTTTCCAGCTTTCGCTGTTACAGATAAAGCTGCTATGAACGTTTGCAAATAGGTTTCTGCGTGAACATCAGTTGTAATTTTCTTCTGGGGTAAACGTCCAGAAAAATAAAAGCTGGATCGTATGGTAACTGTATGTATAGTTTTGAAAGAAACCGTCCTGCTTTTTCCCGGAGGGAGGGTAGCAGTGAGTGAGCGGCTCGGTTTCTCTGCATCACCACCAGGATCTGGTGCTATCACCGTCCTTTCTTTCAGTCATCCTGATGTGACTTTAATTCCTATCTCCATGGTAGTGGATTACATTGGACGTCTTTGCACATGCTTATTAGTCACCTGTGCATTTGCTTCTGTCAAATGTCTGTCTTTTGTTCATTTTCAAACTGGACTGTTTGGTATTTCCCTTTTTTTAATGGCACATTTTATTTTTTTATTTTTATGTTATTTTTATTTTTTGCTTTTTAGGGCTGCGCCTGTGGCACATGGAAGTCATCAGGCTAGGGGTCAAATCAGAGCTGCAACCACCAGCCTACACCACAGCCACAGCAAGGCAGGATCCGAGGATCTGTGACCTACACCACAGCTCATGGCAGCGCCGGATCCTTAACCCACTGAGCAAGGCCAGGGATCAAACCCACAACCTCATGGTTCCTAGTCGGATTCGTTTCCGCTGCACCACAATGGGAACTCCGATATTTCCCATTTTTAACCTTGTTGGATATTTGGTTTTCAGCTGTTCTCTGCAAGTCTATAGTTTGTCTTTTCATCTTCCTAACATGGTCTTTCACAGAAAAAATTTCTTTTGAATTTTGATGAGGTCTGATTTATCAATTTTTCCTTTTACTGATCTTGCTTTTGGAGTCAAGTTTAAGAACTATTCACCCAGTCCTAGGTCCCAAACATTTTTTTTCTAAATGTGTATTTTGAGTTTTATAGTTTTGCATTTTACATTTATTTCTATAATCTATCTATCTTGGGTTAATTTTCTGTAGGCTGTGGGACTCGGCTTGAGGTCAGGCTGCATATAATGGCCAGTTGCTTCAGCACCATTTGTTGAAAAAGCTATCTTTCTCCTATTTAATTGATTTTGTACCTCTATTAAATATCAATTGGTCATATTTCAAACATCTATTGGTCAAACCTAAATGGTCATATGGGTCTATTTTTGGATTTTCTATTTCCATTGACTTATGTTTTGTTTCTCCAGGAATACCATACTGTCTTGATTATTTTAGCTATATATATAAATACTTCACATTGTATAGAGTGATTTCACTCACTCCATTCTTTTTCAAAATTGTTTTACTTATCCTCAATATTTTACTTTTCCATACAAAAGTTAAAATATTCTTGCCTGTGTTTACAAAATAAAATCTCTCTTGGATTTTGATGGGGATTGCTCGGAGCACATATGTCAATGTAAGCAGAATTAACGTCTCTACTGTATTGTCTTCTAAGTCATGGACACAATATGCTTGTTGATTTGCTTGGTTCTTTTATGTTGTATTCATCAGCATTTTGTAATCTTTAACATACTTATTCTGTACAAGCTTTTTTAAGTTTTATTTTGGAGTGATTGAAAACAGTATTGCGTTTTTAATCTCAGTTTCCACATTTTTCATTTTAGTACATAGAAATGTGATTACTTTTTTTGTGTTTATCTTGTATCCTGCAACCTTGCTGAACTCAGTTATTAGTTCTAAATGGTTTTTGTTTGCTTGTTTGTAGATTTCTTGGCATTTTTTACATAGACAAGCATGCCATCTGCAAAAAGGGACAGTTTTATTTCTTTTCTTCTAACTCACATGCCTTTTGTTTCTTTTTCTTGCCTTATTATAATGGTTAGAATTTACACCATCGTTGAATAAGAGTGGTAAGAGGAGACAACCTTAATCTTACAGGAAAATATTTAGTCTTTTACCGTAAGTATGGTGGTGCTAGCTGTTGGGTTTTGTGAATACCCTTTATCAGGTTGAGGAGGTACACTCTGTTCCTACTTTGCTGAGATTTTTTTTTTTACAAACAGGTGTTGGATTTTGTCTGTTGCTCTTCTTCTGCATGACGATGTTATTATAAGATTTTTTTTGTCTTTATTCTGTTGATACGGTGGATTGATCCAATTAATTTTCAAATATTAAAGCAGCTTTGCATAATTGGAATAAATTCTACTTAGTCATGTTATGTATTTTCTTTTTACACATTACTGGATTTGATTTGCTAATATGTTTAGGACTTTCAGATTTAAGTTCATGAGAAACATTTGTCTCTAGTTTTCTTTTGTGTAGGACGAGGGTGGTACTATCTCATAAAATGAAGTCGGGAAGCATTCTCTATTCTTCTATATTTTGGAAGCAATTTTGTAAAACTGGTGTTAGTTCTTCCTTAAATATTAGGTGGAAATCTCCAGTAAAATCAACGAGGCCTAGAAGTTTCTTTTCTGAAAGGTTTAAAATTTGAATCCAATTTCTTTAATGATTATAGGACTATTCAAATTGTCTATTTAATCTCTTTGGTAGTGTGTGGTTTCTTGGGAATTGGCCCATTTTCTAAGTTGTTTTAGTAAACTCATTACCCTTTTAACAGATACAGGATCTGTAGTAATATCTCCTGTTTCATCCTATATATTTGTGATTTGTGTCTTCTCTATTTTTTATTTTTTTAGTGTTAGTAGAGGTTTATCAATATTATTGGTTTTATTTTCTTTTGTTTTAGACCAGGTTTGTGTTTCATTGATTCTACTCTTTTTTTTTATGGCTGCTCGTGTGGCATATGGAAGTTCCCTGTCTAGGGGTTGAATTGGAGCTGCAACTGCTGGCCTATGCCACAACTACAGCAATGCAGTTCTGAGCCACTTCTGCAACCTACTCTGCAGCTTGCAGCAATGCCGGATTCTTAACCCACTGAGTGAGGCCAGGGCTCAAACTTGCATCCTCACAGACACTATGTTGGGTTCTTAACCCACTGAGCCACAATGGGAACTCCTTTTATTTTCAATTTTATTGATGTCCAGTTGCATTTCTCAGTGCTTTTCTTCTGCTTGAGTCTTTTTCTAGTCTCTTGTAGGAACTTAGATTATTGATTTGATAAATTTATTCTTCTCTACAGTAAGCATTCGCCGCTATAAGTATTTCTCACAGTATTGTAACTCTGTCCCACATATTTTAATATATTTTCATTTTCACTCAGTTGTATGCATTTTTTCTTTCCTTTGAGACTTTCTCTGACTCCTGCATTATTTTAAAATGTGTTGTTTATAATTTCCCAGTATTTAGAGATATTCCTGTTGTCTCTCCACTACTGATTTCTAGTTTAATTCCATCGCAGTGGGAGAACATACTACTTATAATTTTATTGTAGCCACCCTGCAGGATGGATCATCACTCAGAATTTGATTCAAATGTTGAGTCTTATATGACAAGCACAGACCACGAGCACGTATAGGCTTTATTACTCATGTAATTAGGCTTTCTGGGGAGAGCAGGGTGGCTTCCAAGGAGGTCAGAAAATGACTTAAGAGAGCAGGGAAAGGAGATTGGTTTGAGGTTTTGTTACAGGCTGGATTGTGTTCCCCTCACCCATCCAAATTTATTTGTTGAAGTCTGTTTGGGGGCCATGCCCACAGCATGTGGAAGTTCCTGGGCCAGGGATTGAACCCACACCAGAGCAGTGACCTGAGCCACAGCAGTGACAATGCCGGGTCCTTTAACTGCTAGGCCATCAGGGAACTCCCATTTGTTGAAGTTGGAGATAAAGTCTTTAAAGAGGTAATCTTGTTAAAATGAGGCCATGAGGGTAGGCCACCCAATATGAATGGTCTCTTTGTAAGAAGAGGAAATTAGGAAACAGGTAAATGCATATCAATTGAAGACACAGGCAGAAGCTGGCTTTCTACAAGCCGAGGAGAAAGGCCTTAGAAGAGTTCAGTCATGACAACATCTTGACCTTGGACATCTAGCCTCCATAAGTGTGAGAAAATAAATTTCTGTTATTTAAGCCACCACGTCCCTGACACTTTGTTATAGAGCCCTGGCCAACCAATAGCAGATATTTATGGTGGTTAGGGGGTTGGTTGGGGGTAAGGTTTTCTGTGCACACACATGGGCTAAGACTTGTGTGCTCTGATTTTTCACAGGTACCAAAGAAGGTAGCACCCATACATTCTTTTCACTTTTCCCGGATGTAGAAAAGAAGACTGAGGAGGAGGGAGGCTTAGATATTGTCAGCAGTCGAACATCAAAAATAAGAGTCAAACTCTATTACAGATTTTGGTTTTTACAAATTTGTTGAAGTTTGCTCTATGTCCCAGAATATGAATTCTCCATGGGCACTTGGAGAAAAATATAATCCACTCTTATTGGGTGAAATGTTCTATATATGTTGATACAGGTGCATTGTCATTTCTATATCCTTGCTGATCTTCTGTCAAGTCAAGTTCTAGCAATTTATGAGAGTGGGATATTGAAGTCTACAACTCTAATTGTGTGTTTGTATATTTCTCTTAGTGCCATCAGTTTTTGCTTCGTGTACTTGAGACTCTTGTTTGGAATATGCACATTTAGGATTATTACATATTTCTGCTGAATTGATTCTTTCATCTCTTTCGTAATTTCCCCTTTGTTTATAATAATTTCCTTTGCTCTGAAGTCTGCCTTGTCTGATACTACTATAGACACCTGCTTTTATTTAAGGAGTATTTGCACGATACATCGTTTCCCAACCTTTTACTTTCAACATATCTCTCTTATTAAGTTTAAAACGAGTTTCTTATAGTCAGCATATTTTTTATCCTTTAGGTCAATCTCTGTCTTTTAATTGGTGAGTTTAGACCATTTACATTTAATTAAGGATAGGTTACAGCTCAAGAATTTTTTATTTTCACTATTTGTTTTACTGGTTCTCTTCTCTTGCCTTTCTGTGAGTTATTTGAACATTTTCAGAATTCCACTTTCATTTATTTAGAGTGTATCTCTTTGTATAGAGTTTTTAAACCCATTCCTCTAGGTATTATGTATTACACACATAACTTATCACAGCCCACCAGGGTTGACCTTTTGCCAGTGCAAGTGAAGTATAGAGACTTTAATTCCATTTAAGTCCATTTCCTGTTCCCTATATATAATTATCCTAAATATTTCCCCTACATACACTGAACATCACATCAGATGCTCAGGCGTTATAATTGTGGCTTCAATCATCAAATATGATTTTAAGGACTCATGACAGGAGGGACAGTCAATCATAGATCTTCTTCAGTTTATCGTGGGGTCACTTCCCAGTCAACTCCTCATAAGTTGGAAATGCCGTAACTTGAAAATGTGTTCGATACCCCTAACCTACTGAACATCGTTGCTTCGCCTGGCCTACCTTAAACACACCCAGAGCATTTACATTAGTCAACAGTTGGGCAAAGCCAGTCAACATAGCACCGGTTTGTAGTAGGGGTTTAATAGGTCATGTAATTTATCGAATACTGCCCTGGAAATGGACAACAGGTCCTCTGGGTGAGAGGGTCACGAGCGCCTTGTTTACCCTTACGACCGTGTGGCTGGCTGGGAGCCCTTGCTTGCTGCTGCTGCTCGCGTCACAGCAGAGTGTTGTGTATGATGTGCTGTTAGCCAGGAGAACGATCAAAACTCAAACAACTACGAGTTCTGCTGGGTACATGCCGCTTTCACATCCTTGTAAAGTGGGAGAATCTTGAGTCGAACCATAGTAAACTGGGCTCTATGTGGATATTTACCCCATTTGTACCCTTATGATATTCCTTCATTCCTGAAGCTCAGGGTCTTCTCTCATTATTTCCTTTTGGTTAAAAGAACTCTCATTCACCGTTTTTAAGGACAGATCATCTATTAATGAATCCTTTCATTTTCCTCCATCTGAGAATATATCTCGACTTCCTCCTCGTTTCTAAAGTATTCTTTCCCCAGATATAGAATTCACAGTTGACAGTCCTTTTCTTTCGGTGATTTTTTTTAAATGCCACTTTCTTCTCTCCTCCATGGTTTCTGGTGATAAATACCCTGTCATTCGAGGTTTGTTTTGTTTTTTTTTTTTCCCTTATAGGTAATGTGCTATTTTTTTTTTTCTGATTGTTTTCAAGATTTTTTTTTTCTTGGTCTTTTGTTTTCAGAAGTTTAATTATGATGTGTCTTGGCATGAGTTTCTATTGGTTTGTCCTGTTTGGAGTTTGTTCAGATTCTTACAGCTGTAAATTTGTGTCTTTCACCAAATTTGGAAAGTTTTGCCCATTATTTTTTCAAATACTTTGAAAAGTTTTTATTTTGGTTACCGTATCTTTCAGTTTTACAATTTACGTTGGTTCTTTTCAATAATTTCTATTTTTGTTGAGTGTTATATTTTTCATTTGTTTCAAGAGAATCCACAATTATTTATAAAGCATTTTTATGTTACCTGATTTGTAATCCTTGTCAGTTGATTCCAATGCCTGGTTTATCTTGGCATTGGCACTGGGTGATTGCCTTCTCTCATTCAAGTTATGATTTTGTTGGTTGTAGTTACAATGAGTGATTTTCAGTTGTTTCCAGGACATTTTGGATATTCTTCTGTGAGGTTTTGTATTCCATTCAATTGTCCTCGTTTTTTTAAGCAGGCAATCCATCTTCATGTGCATGAAGGCCAAGTTGGTTGTGTATGGCCCTCTTCTCACTGGATTCCCCAACCTCAGTCAGCTGACTTTCAGAATTCCATGACACTATCCTGGGGGAGTAATTAGATTAGCATATGCCCCATTGGATGGGGAATAAGATATTTGCCCACTCTTGATCTTACTGACATTATAGAGCTGGAAAATCAGAGAGCCACTGCCTGCTTCTGTGGGATGGGAGGTGGGGTGGTAAGATAGATCAGCTCTCAGCTTGGCTCCACTGGAACCACCAGGCAGTGATAATAAAAAGTGTGTCCCATTGGTCTTTGGCCAGAGTATGGCAGATACTGACCAAAAATGTTCAGGGTTCATCAAGCCATCCTTTCTCTAGTCTTTTGGCTAGGAGGAATAGGCTTTCCTTGGCATTTATTTTACCTTTTCGTTGGTAGTTGGGGCTGGTGGCTTTTGTAGGGTCCTGTCTAGGATGTATGGGAGGCCACAAGGAAACCCAGAAAAATCTCCTGTGTTGTTCCTCCAATCTAAAGGTCTCTTGGCAGTCATCTTCTTGTTTTCCACTACTCGGAATTTTCCTATGCTTCCTCTTGCCTTATGTCTAGGGCTTTTTAATTGCAAGAGGAAGGACTCAGGAGGAATGAGGCCATAAATGGAAATCTAAGGTATTATTTTTAATGTAATGTTTTTAATGTTTTAATGTTTTTAAGATTTCATTGTTTGTTTCCTAATGGTAAAATAAACAACCTTAAGAAAGAGTCTCGAGTTCCCGTTGTGGCGCAGTGGTTAATGAATCTGACTAGGAACCATGAGGTTGCAGGTTCGATCCCTGGCCTTGCTCAGTGGGTTAATGATCCAGCGTTGCCGTGAGCTGTGGTGTAGGTCGCAGACGCGGCTCGGATCCCACGATGCTGTGGCTCTGACGTAGGCTGGCAGCTACAGCTCTGATTAAACCCCTAGCCTGGGATCCTCCATATGCCACGGGAGCGGCCCAAGAAATGGAAAAAAGACAAAAAAAAAAAAATTGGGGGGAGTTCCCATCGTGGTGCAGTGGTTAACGAATCCGACTAGGAACCATGAGGTTGCGGGTTCGGTCCCTGCCCTTGCTCAGTGGGTTAACGATCCGGCGTTGCCGTGAGTTGTGGTGTAGGTTGCAGACAAGGTTCGGATCCCGCGTTGCTGTGGCTCTGGCGTAGGCCGGTGGCTACAGCTCCGATTCGACGCCTAGCCTGGGAACCTCCATATGCCGCGGAGCAGCCCAAAGTTATAGCAAAAAGACAAAAAAAAAACAAAAAAAAGAAAGAGTCTCTTTGTGCTTGAGCTCAGACTAGGTCCTAAGCATGAGTGTGAATCACTGCTGGCCATCCTGAAGCAGAAACTCAGTTCTCAATGCCGTGCCCCTCAGACCCTGCTATGTTGATTATAATAAGACAAATTCAAAAAACTAACAATTTTGAAGGGCTTAGTATGTGCCAGATGCTGGGTTAAGTACTTGTCAGGCATTTTCTCACTTCGTTCTCCAAAGTGTGAGCTAGATACTGTTGTTGTGGACATGATATACATGAGGATTGCTGGCGCCAAAAGAGGTTAAGCAATTGCACCAGATCCACATAGCTAGGAAGTAGCAGGACTTTTTGAGATTAGTTCCATTCACATTTACCCTGATTCAACTCTCTATAACAAGACTTACTCCCAAAGATTCAGTACAGTGGGTGTAAGGCCAGGTCCAGAAACATGCATTTTTGACCTATCAAGATGGAAAATTGAGGTGGAAGCCCATTATTCACAGTTTGACAAATACCCAAGGCACTGGGCATCTCTCTTGTCATTGGTGAAATCACTTTGCCCAACAAAGGGAGATATAAACAAGCAAACCTCTTCTTCCTAAAGAGAGCAAGCATTTGGGGATGCTCCTTGCTCTGGGTGTCGCCCCAGAGGGTGCTGAGGTCTTTCTTGAACATGCTCTATGGGGTTTATTGAACAGTCACCGTTATGCCACGGGGCTGGGCGATCGGACTTACTTTAGAGCAGCCGTTTAGATGTTTCTCAGATGTTCTGCTTCATAGGAAACACAATTGTGGTTGTCCTTGAAATAGATATCATGCGTTTAAATGTTTTCAACTGCATAACATTCTTTATATATCGTGCCAACCACCAGTCCCTGACAATCCAGATATACTTACCTTCCTGACATAACTGTTTTATACCTCTTCATGTAATTACTTTTTTTTTTCTTTTTGTCTTTTTGCTATTTCTTGGGCCGCTCCCGCGGCATATGGAGGTTCCCAGGCTAGGGGTCACATCGGAGCTGTAGCCTCCGGCCTACGCCAGAGCCACAGCAACGCGGGATCCGAGCCACGTCTGCAACCTACACCACAGCTCATGGCAACGCTGGATCGTTAACCCACTGAGCAAGGCCAGGGACCGAACCCGAAACCTCATGGTTCCTAGTCGGACTTGTTAACAACTGCGCCACGACGGGAATTCCCATGTAATTACTTTTTAATTAAAGGATAGTCGATTTAAAATATTGAGTTAGTTTCATGTATACAGAAAAGTGATTCAGTTTTACATATACATTATTTTTCAGATTCCATTATAGGTTATCTCAAGATATTATATATAGTTCTCTGTGCTATACAGTAGGTCTTTGTTGTTTATTTTATACATAGCAGTGTGTATCTGTTAAATCTCAAACTCCTAATTTATCCCTTCCTCTTTTCCCCTTTGGTAAGCATAACTTTGTTTTCTAGGCCTGTGAGTCTATTTCTGTTTTATAAATAAGTTCATTCATATCATTTTCTTAGATTCCACACGTAAAGGATAACATATGATAATTTGTCTTTGTCTGGCTTACTTCACTTGGTGTAATAATCTCTAGGTCCAGCTATGCTGCTGCAGATGGCACTATGTCATTCCTTTGTATGGCTAGGTAGTAGTCCGTTGTATGTGTATGTACCACATCTTTATCATCTGTCAGTAGACACTTAGGATGCCTCCATGTCTTTGCTATTATAAATAGTGCTGCTATGAATATTGGGGTGCGTGAGTCTTTTTGAATTAGAGTGTTCATCTTTTCCAGTTATATGCCCAGGTGTGGGATTGATGGATCACATAGTAACTCTATTTTTAGTTTTGTAAGGAATGTCCATGCCATTCCCCATAGTGGCTGCCCCAATTTATATTCCCACCAACAGTGTAGGAAGGTTCCCTTTCCTCCACACCTGCTCCAGCATTTATTCGCAGACGTTTTAGCTACAAAAACTTTCAGAGGCAGTTTAATACAGGGAGGACTCAAATTTATTCTCATGATTGTTTAGACTTTTTCTTTCATGGTATTCAAAATGTTATGTTTCAATCTTTTAATCAGAATATTCCTTATTTATTTTTAAGGATACAGGTGATAAAGTATCCCCGTATCATGACTCATGAAGGACTTTTTTAGTCATGATAATCTACAAATCATTATCTAGGACCAGGTCTAGTTTTATGGACTTTGTGAACTTAGAGATTTAAAAGCAGTAACACTTTTAATTCGGTCCTCATCAGCTTGGAATATATGACCAGTTAGATGTTTAGATGATCATTGTGAGATTTATCTTTCTGCTGTCTTGTTAAAAAAAGGAAGGAATCCCTGAACAAAGTGTTGGCTTAATCATGATTGCACAGGAAATGTTCCTAAAAGAAGCACCTGAAACTCAGAGTAAGTTCCCTCCACGGGCAGAGTGTTGGTTTACTGACTGTGATCTGCTTGTGTATATTATTAAGGAAGTTCTGCTGTGGATTTGTAAGACATCTCGGGCCTAGTTCATGTATTTGTAAGAAAGGATATGTTTCATATTTTTCACTTACTTAAATTACTCGGGCAAAATAAATGAAGTTCCAGTGTGGAAAGAATGCCTTCCCAGTCACCATGGGCTGAGGGGACCCTAGCACATTTCATAGACAATAGCCAACTCCGTCCCTCGAGGAAGAGGAGAACCAAGTTTATGTTCTTCAGAACTGTGCTAAGAGCTCCACGAGGGGAAAGGATATTACTTGTGCATTTAATTAGTGTATTAAAAAGTCAATGACTATCTTCAAGTTTACAATGAAATTGTAAACATGAAGACAGCATTTCAGCTATTCGATCGTCATTAGCCACCTTTTACTGTGCGTGTTAAATACTTTTAAGTAACTCAAAACATCCTAGGAAAGAATAGCCACAGAATTAATGTGCAAGAGAGTCAGCAGGGCATTTTGTAAGCAGGAATCTGAACAGCTAATAAGAGGAATGTGGGAGGGGGAAGAAACAATAAATAGGAAAGAGTTTTGGACCACAACAGACATGTGTTATTATCATGTGAAATTCTCAACACCCACTAGCAAAGAGAAAAATGGGAAATAAAATTGAATTAACGTGCAGTTGTAAAAATTATAGTCTCACATAAATAAAAAAAAGGAGTTATGTTTTCCAAATAGCAAGGTGGCCATTAAAAGCCCCAAAGAAATTATATCTTTCCAAAAAGGAATAATAAGCATTTTTTAAAGTCTGACAAGGTCTTCTGAGCTACTTTGCCTTGTTTGGAGAGTCCCACATATTATTGTCATAATAAAAAATTAACTTCTAAACCAATTAAATTAAGGTAAAATTTGTTATTATTGTACCAACTTTCAGGTGATAAAACTTTCATCGGCATGAATAGCAAAATTACTTTTTACTGCCTTGTTTATTTCTAAAAACAGTAGGAATCCTTTCTCTCTGTCTGTACATTCATATAACAGATGTCTATGGAGCATCCTAATTCACTGAAATGCATTCTAGGCGGTCATGGGAACTCACAGCATCCGGTCCAGGGCAGAGTGAATGCAGGTTGCTTGGAGGAACCAGCTGGGACAAGTGTTCCTCCTATTTCAGAGTGTTCTGGACCAAGGAGGTGGCAGGAAGGATCAGAGGTATGGGGAGATGAGAGAGACGTTTCAAAGACAGGACTCCTGGTACGGCAAGGTCTGCAAGGCAAGGTTGAGGAGTAGCATGCTGTTACCAAGAGGCTGGCGATGCCAAAGCAGAAATGGGAGCGTAGAGGGAGAGCACCACCTCCTGAAATCTCTCCATCTGCGCTGCAGAGGCAAAGTGGAGGAGAAGAACTAAGGGCAGTTCTTGCCACAAATGATGAGCACATCTCCGTTTTCCCAACAGCAGATTTGAGGACCTAGTTTTCTTTTTCTTTTTCTTTCTTTCTTTCTTTTTTTTTTTTTAGGGTTATGCCTGTGGCATATGAAAGTTCCCAGGCTAGGGTTGAATTGGAGCTACAGCTGCCAGCCTACACCTCAGCCACAGTCACCCAGGATTGAAGCCACATCTGTGACCTTCACCACAGCTCACGGCAACACCAGATCCTTCACCCACTGAGTGAGGCCAGGAATTGAACCCGCATCCTCATGGATCCTAGTAGGGTTCGTCTCCACTGTGCCACAACAGGCACTCCATGGACCTAATTTTCCTGGTCCTCTGTTTCCTCGGGCTGTGATCCAGAAAACTCTGGAAAAGGAAGGAAGATGTAGATAAATAAGACGGGCTCCTTTGGGATGAAAGGTCAAGGCGCGCAGGCAAACGTTAATTAAATTATATAAGACTTTCAGAGGTTTACGGAAGAACTTTTCAAAGCTCATTTGAGCTAAGAGCCGCAAGTAACCACCTGCTCCAGCTCCATTCAGTTCCTCCTCTCAAAACTGCACCGAAATGCAATCTGGCTTCTCTGCCTGGAAACTTCTTCCGGTACTTTCCGTAATGGAGCACAGAGGCAGAGGAGGTGAGGAGAAGGTCACTACTTTGAAGGTCTATGAAGCTTAAAATGTTCTGGCTGCAGACTTCAGCTGAACCAATTTTGTTTTCCATGGTGAAGTCGAACCAAACAAAATCTTGGGAATGTGCCCAAGGAGCTTGTACTGAATATTAGCATTTTAGAAAGCAAAGAAGAGGGAGGATTGATTATTTTGGCAAGGAGCACATTGTCAGCAAGGTGTTTCTTCACCCTTCCCAGCGTTTTAAGAAGTGTTGAAAATAATTAGAAACAAACACAAATGTTGGAAAGAAGCATCCAGCGGAGGGCTTCTTCCAGCCCGACTTTTTTCAGAGACCTCAGCTGACAGGTTTTGGGGAGCGCACGTTGAGGGGGAGACGGCGTATTTGCTAATGAATATGAATAGCATTTCCTCATGGGCCATATATTTTTCCAGCAGGAAATGGATAATCTACTACGACATTGCAGTGGGTTGGAACAAAATAGATAAATCAAATACAAGTTACCCTGTTTCTTTTTCAAATGAAAGATAAATGCCTTAATGGATTAGCAATCATGAAATATATAAGTATTTATAATACAGTGCTGCTTATACCACCATCTGCCAAAGAATGGTATTTATTCAGCCACTGATAGGAGAACAGATTTTCCTCCACATTATGCAGAGAGGAAATACATCCTAGTGTTAACGAACATGCACTTTGTATTTAGCCAGCCTAAATTCCAACAAAGTTCTTGAGTTGACCAGCTGTGTGCTTTTGATAACATTACTTCACCCCACTTTCCTCGTTGATGAAACAGTATCGTAATAATCCCATTTTTTAAAAGACAGTTGGTCTCTCACACAAGGTAATATGTGAAAAGCATTCCACCAAATGCCTAACACATGTATGCACTCAGTAAATAATAGCTGTTCTCATCATCCCACTGGTCAAAATGAACTGCACACAAAACGAGAGTTTCAAAGTATTGGAACATCTGAACTGAGTGCTTTTTAAAGGAGTGCTGAGGGACTAGATTAATGAGTCCCACCTCTGGTCCAGGCAAATAGGTCTCTGTATTAAAATGGAAGCGTATGCTCAGTCTCCACGGGCTAGGTCATGCTGTTGCAACAATTCCCAAATCACATGGACTTAAAACAACACAAATCGATGACTCGCTCACATTCCACGTCCATCCTGGTTTGAAAGGGCCCCAGGCGGGTGGAGCAGTCACCGTCTCACGCTGCCAAGTTGTAGCATCAGAGAGGCTCTCACCTCAGCAGCTGAGGGTTCCGACCTGGAGGTGGGGGACACGCCCCTTCCATTCACAGTTTGCTGGCCGGTCACGTGGTCTCACCCAGCGACAGCAGGGTCAGGACATGTCCCGCTAGAATGCTCCTGGGAAGAGGACGAGCACCGGGACTACCGCAGGACCGCGGACACACTTGAAAATGTGTTCTTACCACATAGGTAGCTGGGACTCGCAGCATCTTTACTGAGCTGCAAAATAATGAACGAAGACCTGTTGTTACAGCAGTGGTGATACATGGTGCCTCTGAACCCTGGGTGAGGCTGGGGCGACTCGTCCAAGTTGGCGGTACATACCACATGCTGCCTTGAGGTTCTGGGATTCCTGACCACATAATAGGCAGTGCCATTGATTGAGTTCTTCTGTTCAAGATGTCCAAAGCCATTTTTATTCTCTGTGGCCTTTTCCCACCATTCCCTGCTAGTTGAAATGGCTTTATCTGTTTTTATCTCACATCTAATGGGTTTAATGTGTTCTAACTGTATGGCTCCATTTGGCGCCTTGGATGCTATGGCTGAGAGGCGCCATATAAAAAATATTGTTATTGTTATGATGATGAGTTCAAGCACTGGAGGGGAAATTGTGAAATCACTTGGTACTGGAGCTATCATTATTTTCAGCAAAATGAAGTTTGGCTTCTTATTACACCAGTAAGCCTTGAAGATTAAATGGTATCTACAGCATGTATCTTAGCAATGGGCCAAAGAAGTCAAAATAAAAATGTTTGATATAGCATTTCATATATTATAAAACAGATGTTTGGTTTTAAGTATTCTTGGTTTAAAAAAAAAAGTTGACACATTATCAGACATTTAAAAAAAGCAGCAAATGAAAAGACCCACACACTTAGTTTTAATTTTATTCATTCCTGCTTCCATTATGATTGGACAGGCCAGCTATTAATTTAACCCTTAGCGTTGATCCTTTGCCAGCTTGCTCTGAAGTTGAGCAATAGGTTGTTTCATTGCTTTAGAAATGCATCATGAAGACGGGAGGTGCACGGAGTTCTGGAAAAAGGACCGTTGAGGTCCCTCCCTCGTGACGATGTGATATTATGCTCCCATTACTTGAATATTCATTATGGTCTCCCACATGTTTTTGGCTCCCTCTGTTTCCTGCAACTGTTTACATTATTAAGTCGGTCTGGATTATAGAAATGTAGCTCGAACTCGGTAGAGAGTCAGAGTAGCTTGGGATGTTTGCATGGATTGGGTAGATTCCCTTCGCAGCCAAAGAGACGCATGGACATTTTCTAAGAGGAGCTGAGACAAAAAAGTCAGAGTGTTGTTACCGAAGGGCTTCAGACCAAAGATGGAAAGCATGACGGGGCTAGTCTGAGGCATGTTCTGGCACAGCAGACCTGGGCCCTCCCTGTGCTTTGAACTAGATAACTTTCCACAGGGAGGACAGTGAAAGCTTCATTCCTCTCGGGGTAGACAGAGAGGAAGGCTTTGTAGCGCATCCTCTGACTCAGAAACGGGGGACATGCCTCCGTGGTTCTGCTTCCAGGAGCTCCGGAAGGGAAGCAGGTGTCATGTGCCAAACAGGAGATGCGGCAGAGTAGCGCATGCACGTTGCACGAGATCTAGAGAGACGGGGAGAACAGACTTTCAGAAGATCCTTGGCAGCTTCTACTCTGAGACCCCTGAGTTTATTTGAAAACTTGGGCAGTTCTCGCTCTTTTTTTGCCTTTTCCCCTTTTACTGGGAAGCAGCATGGCCCCTTGGCACGGATTTAGAGCAAAGACCCTTTGAGTTTGAACCCTGGCTCTGCTCCTTTTCGCTCTGTGACCCTGAGCAAGTGGCTTCCCCACTGAGTGGCTCAGTCTCCCCCACTTGTAGAATGGGGATGGCAGTGGTTCCTCTGACCTTATCTTAAGAGCTGAACGAATCAAGTGTGTAAAGCACATATATTAGTGTCTGGTACAGTGTTCATTAAATTAGTAAAATAAGTCCCATGTTTCTAATGTTCCTTTTAACATAACTAAGTAAAATTCGAGAGATTATAAAGTTAATTTCTGGTGTACGTTCGGATGCCGTGGGAGACGTAAGTCTGTACTTATCCGATGGCTTGAGTAGTCACCTAACTTCCCTTCGCCTCGTTTTGTTACCTGTAGGAAGAGGAAAACAAACCTATCTCAAGGGGTTGTCGTGAGGAAGAAATGAAACAAACATTTGGAAAGTGCTTGTTGTATGATAGGCATTTAAGAAAAGGTTCCTTCCTCCCCTTTCCTTTTCTTTTAAATAATCTTATCCTTGACTGGTAAAGATTTTTAAAAATCAAAACTTTTAACCCCAACTGGCTGTCGCAAACCTGAAACGCAGCTAACTTGTTCATGTTCTGAAAAGTCTAGGTCTGAAATTAGCAGGTGCCCAAGGCTCTACTGGAGGAATCTAGGTTGCAGAGACCAGCACTGCAGCCAACAAGGAAGGGTAACAGCAGCCAGGACCTCGAGTGTTCATGGTGTGCCTGGTACTGTCCTAAGGAGGGTTTTACAATCCTCACAAGTTTGTATGGCGGGAAGCATTATGGTCCCGCTTCACAGAGAAAAATACTGAGGCACAGGCGATTAAGTAAATGACCAAGGAGATGCAGTCAATACACGCAAGAGCCGGGATGTGCGCCTCGACACCAGCTCCCGCATCCCCGCTCTTCTAGCCCCCTTGCTGCGTCCCTTCTCGGAAGCAGTGGCTATGAGGTCGGCTTATCCACACGAGCGCCTGCTGTGTGCTCTTGTGCACATTTCCTAACCTCTTTGAGATGTTCCTCCTTTGTGATACAGGAATAAAGTGCACTGATAGATGCAAAAACTTTCTGAGGTGGTTGTGAGAATTGAATGCAGTAAGAAATATGAAGCACTCAGCCCCACGCCGGTGTACAGTAAGCGGTAAATGCCAGGGTCAGCGTGTATGACCGAGGGACTGGAGCAGGGATCCTCCTTTTGCATCTTGTCAGCCTCCAGCTCTTGATCTCTGGCGTCAGGAGGTCTCTCATTTCAGCACCTCGGGAAGAGGCACGTGCAGAAGTAGAGGTAAAAGGCATTGTCACTTTCCTAGAAAGGGACGGACTCCTGCAGAGGGGACCAAGGGCAGTTCACACCCAGTCCTCACGGAGAGGGGGTCTGACCCACAAGCTATGCCCCCAGCCCCCTCCTGGTGAGGCTGTAAGGAGGTTCAGAGCTTTGCCCACCCATCCTTAGACTAGGTGGGCTCTTCACAAGGATGGCACTTGGGGTTCCAGGTCTGGGGCCGGCCGACGTGCTGGAAATTGCTGTGGTGTGCACTTCTTTCAGCGTCTTTCAACTTGATGGCCTTTTTTTCATGCAGAGGGAAAACATCCATATTTTAATTTATCTCTAAGTGGCTACAACTTAGTCCAAGAAAACTCTTGAGTTCTTTCCCTGCCTCTTTCTGTGGGGCACAAGGTCCACAGTTCTTTCGAAAGTAACACTTCCCTAATTTCTACCCTCAGGTCAAGGAGATGGGTCTGTTTAAAGCTGAGAATTTCTCTCTTAGAGAAGTGAACTTACCTCTGAGCTTATGGGCTATACAGATTAATTTTTCATTTATTTTCTTTACTTCCTAAAGATACAAAACATTTTGATGCAATAGATTTTGATATGGAACTTAGATAATGCAGAAAAAACTGCCTAAACAACTTATTTAAAAGCTCAGCATTAAGGATGTCAGAACAAATACAGTTGCCTTGGAAATGTATTGTTGGCATGAAGACATTTGGGTGGTAAATGACCTCTGAGTTTACGCATCCTGTCAGAACTCGTCCCTCAGCTCCAGACTTGCTTAGCTAAAGGCCCACCAACATCTCCCATCCCATTGGCACCTCAAACAGCATCTTCAAAAACAACTTGCCATCTGCTTCCACCCAAACTTGTCCATAAATCCATTCAGTCTTCCCCATCTGGTAAAGGGCCCCACTGGTTTTTCAGCTCAGAAATGAGAGATTTGAGAGTTCCCACCATGACTCAGGAGTAATGAACCTGACTAGTACCCATGAGGACACGGGTTTGATCCCTGGCCTCGCTCAGTGGATTAAGGATCCAGCGTTGCCGTGAGCCATGTAGGTCGAAGTCGGGGCTCAGATCCTGCGTTGCTGGGCTATGGTATAGGCTGGCAGCTGCAGCTCCCATCCAGACCCTAGCCTGGGAACTTCCATGTGCCACCAGAAAAAGCAAAAACGAAAAAAAGAAAGAAAAAAGAAATGGGAGATCTTTGATCCTTCTCCCCCTTCCACCACTGCCTTGGGCCTCATACTCTATCAGCAAAGCCCTCTCATTCCATCACTGAATAGCTCTCAGACACACCCACTTCTCTCAAATTCTGTGGGCCCTAGCCTGGCCTAGGCCAGCCCCATCTCCCCTGATGTCTCCACAACAGCCTCTAAACTTGTCTTATTCTCTGCCCAGGACCTGCGTATTTAAGTCTTGCCACTGCTCTTCTTAAAACCCCAGGGGCTTCCGGTGAGCTCAGCGTAAGATCCAGCTTTACTGTAAAGTGTATAAGTCTCCGTGCCTTTCCCTCCAACTTCATCTGGAGACTTTCCATTGATATTCTACCCGCGTTGGAACTTTTTTCAGTTCCTTGAACATCGGTTCACGCTGCCTGATGTCTTCTTTCCACCACCAGTTGGGTTGGATCGTCTGATCAGTTTGGTCGTATGGGCACATCCCATATAGAGTCCTTTACTACGCACTGGCCCCTCCTACCATGCCTACAATAGTCTCCCTTTCTCAGCTAGTTTTTTTAACCATAATATCTATCAAATTAAAGCTATTTATCTACTCATTTGTTAGCTATTTGTTAATTGTCTCTCTTCCAAATCGGAATATAAATTCCGCGAGAGTAAGCTCTAGAGATGTTTTGTTTGCTAAGATATATCTAGATCATATAAACCAGATTTGACACAAGGATAGACACAAATTATATGCAGGATAAATTAGTGGATGCATGAATTAATTAAAATGACATAAGCGGTATTTATGCAAACATCTTTAATTGTCGGATTAGTGCAACACATTTGTGCTGAATGGTGGTTAAATGGCGTCTGACACCGAGGCTGTCTTGGCCTGGTTCTGTCACATCCTTAGCTGGGTAACTAGAAGACTAGCCCCTGAACGTCTCAATTTCCTCCTCTGTAAAATGAGGGTTGTGGTGTTCTCTGTTCCTGGTGTCTGAAACGTCCAGGGGATAATGCAAATTAAAAACCGACTCCTGCATCATCACAAGTGTTCAAGAAGAGACGTTTGCCTTTATCTTCATTAGAAGGGCCGTTGGGGGCCCATGAGCAAACACAACTGGCATTTTCCCGCCGGCACAGGGGATGCCGCAGCCCAAGAGCCAACCTAATGCCCGGTGCTTAATGCTGTGAGAGAATAGGATGCCCAGGTGAGAAGTGCTACTCACATGTTCTCAGCATCAAAGTTAGATGCGTTTTCTTTGCTTATAGTCTGTCAATTATTTAAAATCTTGCCACACTGGAATTTGCTCACATTTGAATCTTGATTTTCTTAGGCAAACTGTTTTTTTTTTTCCCCCTCAGAGTTTCTGATTCTTATTTTTCTTGCACGTGTAACTTTATCTCATGTTATATTTTTCCAGCCTTTCAACGATACTAATTGTACCGTTAAGGCTGTCTTGCCGCTTTAGCCTCGCCTTTTGAGGAGCTCCAGCCTTCTCCATCTCCACCCTATCCAGGCCGGCGCCTGGGACCTTCCTTCCCTGAATGTCTTGGTTATAGTCCTCAGCGTGTATCAGAATTTTCCTCTTCTTTCGTTCTCTCCAGTGTTTTAGTAGAGCCAACTTTCAAGAAATGTACTTAAACTTCCTCAGCCTTTGAACGTTTGGACATGACTTCATATGTGGCTAATCATTTGCCTGGATATACGCTCTGGGTTAAACATCACTTCTATTTAGAAATCTGAAAGCAAGGTTCACTTTCTCCTAGCATCCAATAGCAGCTAGTGAGGCTCATCTATGTTGAGACCTTCAATTCTTCCGCTTTCACTCCTACTTCTATTCTAAGATCTGTTACCGCTCGTAACCACTGGTTTTTAAGAAAAGAGGCTCTTGAGGGTGAAATGGACCAACTGGCATCTGCGTCCTCTCAGTCTTTTTTGCAGAATACTCTGTGTTTCAACTTTCTCTACCTTTTTTGCCCATCAACACACCCCCATCCATGACATTCTTAAATTTGTTGAAATGTCTCATTCAGTGATGCTCCTTCCCATTCTTTTCATTCATACAAAGTGAAAACTCCTGTACTTTTATTTCAGTGGTTTATCAGGAGAGAGTGAAGGCAATATATATGTTCAAAGCCCAAAAATATACCAGTTGACATTACAGTACATTTTGCCATTATTGAGATGTACTGTAATATGTTATTTAACTAGTGCTCAATTAGGGGGCATAATTTCCTAATTCTTTTCAGTGTCGCAACTGTTTGATCTCCTTCTCCGGGAGGAAGAAGTTGGAGTTAGGGCTGCGAGGGCAGTGGATGAAGGCATGATGGATAAACACCTATTCCACCCAAAGAAACCGTTGGAAGCTAGAACAGACGGGAAAGTCTATGGGAAGGAGGACGTAGTAGACTATTACATAGATTTAGAAGTTCATGTGGATCCTTGCCTATAAAATTTGCCAACATTCCTGATTCCATCCATAGAGAGACATTTTAAAGCAGGATTTCCCCATCTACGTGTGTGAATGATTACAACGCTTGATATTCAGCTGACAAATTTCCCTCCAGAAGAATTGCCCCAATTTGCGCTTGCTCCAGTCAGGGACCTTTTAAACACAAACTGAGAGATTCACAAGATTGGCTAGTTTCGTAAGCCACATTGTATCATTATCTTCATAGACATTTCTTTGATTACTATTGTTACTGAGTGTGACCCATATTCTCTTACCCCAGTGCCCAAATCAACCCTCTGTAGGTATCCCCAACCTCCTTTTAGAAACGTGTAGATTGAGGCTCAGCGACTTTTAAGAATTCTCAAGATCACACAGCTCTCCAGTATTTGAAAGCATATGCAGCTGGAGATGGTGCTTTGCCAGCAAATAATTTAAGAACATGTGACTTATCTGTTCATCTTTTTTTAAATGGAAAATCAGATTATTCATTCTTTGTAGGACCTTAGATGTAAATAATTATGTCAAATATGTTCTATTTCTTGAAACAAATATATTTTAAGAACCCTTTATTCCCTTCATGCAAAGTCGAGACCTGGGAGGGATGTCCTAGGTACACGGGATTATTTCACAGGGTTGCAAGGACAGATTCCGATGGACTCATGAGAATTCAGCTTTGTCTGGGATCTGGATATTGCTTTATTTGTCCCATTGCACATGCACACGCATATTTTTAAGGGACTGAAAGTTTTTGTTTTTTCATAAGCCACAGAGCAAAGCAATATTTTACAATAAGCTCCCTCCTCACCCCATCCTTGGTTTCACTTTCTGCAGTTCCATCGTCTGAAAATGTTAAAAAGAAAATTCTAGAAGTAAATAATTCTTACATTTTGAATTGTGTGGTGTTTTGAGTAGAGTGATGGAATCTCCTGCCATTCTTCTCTGTCCCTTAAATCATACGTTTGTTCAGTGCATCCATCCCAGTAGTCACTTAGTAACCATTTGGTTATCGGATTAACTCTGTCAGTGACACCTCTTGGGTTCAAGGGACCCTTATTTCACTGCATGATGGCCCCAAAGTGCAAGAGTAGTACAGCTGGCAATTCGGGTATGGCAAAGAGAAGCTGTAACGAGCTTCCTTTTTTTTAAAAAACTTTATTTTATTGAAGTGCGGTTGATTTTCAAGGTTGTGTTAATTTCTGCTGTATGGCAAAGTGATTCAGTTATCCATACATTCTTTCTCATGTACTCTTCCATTATGCTTTACCCCAGGGTATTGAATATAGTTGCCTGTGATGTATGGTAAGACCTTATTGTTTATCCATCGTCTGTACAATAGTTTGTGTCAAACGCCCGATCCATTTCTCCCCCACCCGCCCTCCTTGGCAACCACAAGTCTGTCCCCCACGTCTGTGAATCTGTTTCTGTTTCGTGGACAAGTTCACTTGGACCATATGTTGGATTCCGCACGCAAGTGATCGCATGTGGTACTGCTCTTCCTCTTTCCGACTTACTTTGTTTATCACGATCGTCTCTAGGTCCATTCATGTAGCTGCAGGTGGCATTAGTTCATTTTTATGGCTGTGTAGTATTCCGTGGCAGATGTGTTCCATATCTTTATCCTCCTTTCCTATGTCAGTGGGCATTTAGGATGTTGCCATAGAAAGAGGTCTTTTTAAGTGAAAAGGCGAAAGCTCTCCACTCAATAAGGAAGGAAAAATAAACTGTATAGTAAGGTTGCAAAGATCTAGAGTAAGAGTGAAATTTTCTACCTATGAACTTGAGAAGAAGGAAAAAGAAATTTGAGCTAGTTCTGCTGTTGCACCTCAAACCACAAAAGTTGAGCCCACAGTGCATGTAAGTGCTTAGTTAAGATGGGAAAGGCATTAAATATGTACCATAAGATATTTTGGGAGAGAGAAATTAGTCACATAACTTAAATTACACTATATTGTTTATCATTATTCTATTTCATTACTAATTATAGTTGTTAATCACTTACTGTGCCTCATTTGTAAATTAAATTTTTCATAAGTATTTATGTATAAGAACAAACAGCATAGGAGTTCCCATCGTGGCGCAGCGGTTAATGAATCTGACTAGGAACCATGAGGTTGCAGGTTCGATCCCTGGCCTTGCTCAGGGGTTAAGGATCCGGTGTTGCCGTGAGCTGTGGTGTAGGTTGCAGACGCGGCTCGGATCCTGCGTTGCTATGGCTCTGGTGTAGGCTGGCGGCTGCAGCTCCAATTGGACCCCTAGCCTGGGAGACTCCATGGGCTGCAGGAGCGGCCCTAGAAAAGGCAAAAAGACAAAAAAAAAAAAAAACCCAACAACAAAAAACAAAAAACCACAACACACATAGGGCTTGACACTATCCGTGGTTTTAGGCATCCATGTGGGGTACTGCAGAGTATCCCCACAGACAAGGGGGCACTCCTGTATTTAAGAAACATACAGGAAATTATGGGAGTTCTCACTGTGACTCAGCAGTAATGAGTCCTACTAGTATCCATGAGGATGTTGGTTCAGTCCTTGGCCTTGCTCAGTGGGGTAAGGATCTGGCGTTGCCGTGCGCTGCGACGTAGGTCGCCGACGTGACTCGGATCCCTCGTGGCTGTAGCTGTGGCTGTGGCTGTGGCTGTGGCCGGCAGCTGTAGCTCCAATTCGCCCCCTAGTCTGGGAACCTCCATGTGCTGTAGGTGTGGCCCTAAAGAGTGAAAGAAAGAAAGGGTGGGAAAGAGGAAGGAAGGAAGGAAGAAACATATAGGCAGTTAAAATTTGAAATTTTCCAGTGCAGCCCAGATGCCTACACCACATACTTTGACAGTACATGACACGGTCAAACGCCAGCTTCAAAATCTTTCTAAACTCAATCCTATGCAAATCAAATACCTGGCTTCTGAAGGGACATATGGAAAAGTATACACAAGTTCTGAAACTGCGATATGGCTTACTTAGTAACATATATTTATTTAGAGACGTGTAAGCGTTCCAAATATACCGTATCTTCCAGGTGTCTTTATCCTAGCAAGTCTAAAAATTACCAAGTAGTACCATTCCACCAACCTAAATTCTTTGGACTTTTTTTTTGTGTGCATAGCGTGAATGCCCTTCATCCTAAACTGGTAGCGGTGCTCAGTATAGATCTGGAAGCTTCCAGCAAAGGGTGGTGCACAGTGCAGGTGACACAAATTGAACTGCCCTTTCCGATGGCTGACCTGAAGAATTCCCTCAAACCATCCCTGCATGGAAGTTAAAGGTTCAAGCTCTAGGTACCAATACCACAGTACTGCAGTGTGGATGCATCTCAAAAAACATTATCTCAGATGCTCCAGGTCACATATTGTACGATTTCCATTTATTTGGAATATCCAGAGTAGATAAACCCATAGAAACAGAAAGAAGGTTGGTGGCTGCCAAGGGTTGGGGGAAGGACGGAATCGAGAGAAACTCTTAATGGATGAAGCTTTTACTCTGGAGCGATAGAAATATCTTGGAACTAGATAGAGGTGATGCTGCATAGCTTTGCAAATGTACTAAAGGCCAATGAAGAGTTCAGTGGGGTTTCTCTTTGTTTGTTTGATTGTTTTTTCTTTTTAGGGCCACACCTGCAGCATATGGACGTTCCCAGTCTAGGAGTCAAATCAGAGCTGCTGCTGCCAGCCTACACCACAGCCACGGCAACACCTCATCCAAGCTATATCTGCGACCTATACCACAACTGCAGCAACGCCTGATCCTTAACCCACTGAGTGAGTCCAGGGATTGAACTCGCATCCTCATGGATACTGGTCAGGTTCTTAACCCACTGAGCCACAGTGGGAACTCCAGAATAGTTCAGTTTAAAAGGGTGAATTTTATGTTTTGTCAGTTTCACCTCAACAATTGGGCAAGTAGTTCTCATCTCCGAATCTGAATCCTAACTTTAAGCCCTTTACCTAAAACCTCCTTCACTGTCAACATCCACACAGGTTTGCTGTGAGGATTATATGAGATGATGTATGTCAAACCTTTGGCCTCGTGGCTGACCCGTCCTAGATTCTTAGGGAATGGTGCCTACGGGTGCCATGACCACGACTGGCAGTGGCAGCAATAGTAGTCATGGTATCCGTGCTACAACCCAGGTTCTTCAGCATTCAAGTGACCATCTCGCTTCAGACCATCCAGTTACGAAAAAGCCACACGACTTTGACCTCAGCCTCGTGTTCGCTCCGCGGTGTCCTGCTTTTGAAAGACAAGTTTTAGATGAAAACTGTGGTTTGTGTCACAGTGGCACGCCAAATTGTCAGCTTTCTCGGGAGGGCAGGGGACACCTCCTCCCAATGTGTGCTCCTTTCCTGAAAAGGGACCAACCCATGGGGAAAAAAAAAGTCGTGTGCTGGGGGCATTTGAAAGAAAGTGTGAGAGGGAAGGAGAAAAAAGAATTTCCCTGCGTTTCCGAGAAGGAAACCATCGGACATCAGCTGGAAGCTGCCATTTATCTGTAGCAGACGGTAGTGTGACACACAGGTGCGGCTCGATGGTTTTAGGAGCCCATATCCATTCTCTCCATCAGTGGCTTCTACAGCATTGCCTTTTATGAATGGAATTCTCCCAGGAGCCCAAGGCACATTCACCGCCTTCCTGACGGACATTCTGCTACCCACACGTGCTGTGATTTTATTTGTTCTTCCTATGGCTTCCCCAAATGGAGAGCAGACTGGAAAAAAAATTTATGAGATAGAAATGTACTGTTTTGTGGTCTTCTTGTGTCTATCTAATTGGTTTTCCTGAAGCCTAATCAAGTGAGATGGAAAGGGCAGCCAACATAAATACCATTTATTGACGGAGGCAACAAAGGTAAAATCTGCTAAAACAACATGTTCCCCCAGCATCCGCCCAGCTTGTCCCTGGAAGAGTGGGAAGCAAGGAGAGGCTGCTAAGGTTGTGGAAAGGGCTTGGCCTTCAGTGTGAGAGTGCTCAAGTGGGCACAGATTTGCATCCTGGTGCTACTAATGATTAGCCATGTGACTTTGCGCAAAACCTTCGCTTTGGGGCCTTTAGTGTCATTATGTGGAGAAGGGGGATGATAAAATCCATCCCCAACAGTTGTAAGACGCACTGCTTGAATTACCCTTTTTAGAGAGGCTCAGTGCTCAGCAAAACGTCCTTTTCCTCTTGCAAGCATCAAAGGAGATGCTGGGGCAGCTTTGGTCGTCATGGTAGCCATCAAGTTTTGTGCCTTGTGGGTTAGGAGCGCTTACTTAGTGCTTTCCATCCATTTTCTCATTTAAATCCTTATGTCATCACCTATATGTGTGGAATCTAAAACATGGCACAAATGAACCTATGTACAGAAACAGACTCAGACATGGAGAACAAACTTGTGGTTGCAAGCGGGAGGGAGAGGGAGTGGGATGGACTGGGAGTTTGTGGTGAGTAGATGCAAACTGTTATATTTGAAATGGATAAACAATGAAGTCCTGCTGCTGTACAGCTCAAGGAACTATATAGTCAATGACTTGTGATAGAACCAGGTGGAAGATAAGATGAGAAAAAAGAATGTTTATGTAATATATAATGCATACATCATATATATCATATATATTATATAATATTATATACATCATATATATATATATGACTGGGTCACTTTGCTGTACAGCAGAAATTGACAGAACATGGTAAGTCAAATATACTTTAATTTAAAATTAAAAAAATAGGAGTTCCTGTTGTGGCTCAGAAGAAGCAAATCTTTTTAGCATCCATGAGGACACAGGTTCAATCCCTGACCTCACTCAGTGGGTTAAGGATCTGGTGTTGCTGTGAGCTGTGGGGTAGGTCGCAGATGTGGTTCGGATCTCACTTTGCTGGGGCTGTGGTGTAGGTCAGTGGCTACAGCTCTGATTAGAGCCCTAGCCTGGGGACCTCCATATGCTGCAGGTATGGCCTTAAAAAATACCAAAAAAACCATTTTTTTAAAATAAAAATAAACCCTTATATCATTTCTGTATGGTAAACATCATACCCAGTTTAGTGGCAGAACATGAGGCTCAGAGAAGCTAAGGAATTTGTCCAAGATGTCTCTGCCCAATAATAGAAGGGCTGAGAACCAAACACATCTCTCTGACAATGAAGCCTGCACATGTAACCTCTTCTGCCCACCTAAAGTCTTCACCCAGGGTCTGATGAGGTTTAGGTGACCTGCAGTCTGTTGAACTAAATCTCGGAACTCCACAGTAGATGCTGAATAGGAAAGGTTGGGGTTACCTTTACCTGAGATCAGATTTCCAGCTTCAGCGAGACACTACATACTTGTGGCCATTGTTCTCTGGGACCCAGAAAGTCAACTCTGTTGAGGGACCTATCCCTGCGCGCCTTGTGACAGGCTCGACACACACCGGGGACATGCATGCAGCCCCTGCCTGGTGGCGGGCAGGTCGGATGACCACTGACCAGTTGGATAAAACTACGTCAAGAGAAGCCACGTGTGAAAATACATTTCTTTCCAACATGATGTTACATCTGCAAGGGTGCAGCTGGCCCTGATGTTCTTGGCATTCATTGCAAATACCCCAGGCTGCTTGGGTAACGAACTTCCTAGGTTGGTCATTAACAGGCTTCCTGCTTCCCTCTGTCTTTGACAGGCCCAGCTGTGAGATACAGTACGTTCGAGATGTCAGAGGCCAGGCCGCCTCCCCTGCTCGGGCAGCACACGACGCACATCCTGAAGGAGGTCCTTGGATACGACGACGGGGCCATCGGGGAGCTGCTCAGCGCTGGAGTAGTGACCCAACATGAGGTCGAGTGACAAAGGCAACGTGTCTTTTTGTTACCATGATCCAAGTGCGCTTTGCTAGCAAAGGCGAAGAGCCTTTCTGGACCCTTCTCCCCAGGCCCGGTGCCCACCACCGTGGCGTTAGAGGAATTGCAGATTTCCTGCGTGGTGTCTCCAGAAGGGCTCTGGGATCCACGAGTCTAGCGCTTTCTGAATGTACCACCCCTTTTATTCCTTCCTCTTCTCCCCAGATAATGGATTCATTGTGGGTTTGTGGGTTTTGTTTTTTTTTTGGTGAAGATTTGTTTTTTCTGGAAAAACACATTCCTCATTCTAATTACATTAATAGCCTAAACGCTTGCCCCTCCAGCCCGTGCAGGTCTGAAAAAGAGCAGATCTCTTAACGTTCTTTCCTTGCACATAAAGTCCTCGTTTAAACCTTTGTTAGGAAGTCGGAGCAGTAAGCAGGATGACAGTCTCAGTGATTGATTTTAAACAGAATAACTTAATTTCGAGCGCATGAACCCTTTGTTAATCTGTAATTTAAACCATGGACTTTGTTAATGTCCATTGTAAAACTGAGCTCCGTTCTCCCCCCGAGGAGGTAAATATTTGCTTTATGTTGTATTTCTTTGATTATTTCAAGATACATAGCAGAAAATCAGTCTCCACCAGTGAATTTTGGGATGTCAGTATCTGCCTTCATGAGGAGTGAAGAGTGGTTCTCTAATTGGTACCTTGTTTTGAGCCAAGTCCAAATGCAACAGGTTTTTAAATGAATGTCAGGTGACTATCTCAGCGTTAAGTAATGCATAAATACTTACACATAGGAGAATGACAGGAAAATATTTCTTTGTAATCTGAGTATCCACTGTAGAAGAATATATCATGCCTTAATATGAAGTATTTAAACATTTATGTGTTTGTCTGTGAATTCAAAATATAGAAACAACTTTGGTCCAGAAAGTGGTAAGTGATTTGAATATATGATCCAGGATGAATTGTTACTCAGACTGTCCCTCACTCAAGCCCAGGCACAGACTAAGGAATCAGATGACCCCATGATCAATATCCTGACATGACCTCAATTCATGCTGTTAGGCACTTATATCTTAAAACCACGTCACTACAGACCAAGTGGTAATTGAAAGTCAAATTACAGATGTTCGGCTTTCAGATGGTGATTTAGAACTCGTTTTATTATTGTGTTCTTTTTTTACTGGAAGGATTTGAGCCTTTTATCCATGCCATAAGCCCCAATATGTTTCTAGAATTAAGGATTCCAAATAAATAGGAAATTTGTCTTCTCATAAGCTCTCGTGGGACTTTTTAGAAGAAGGGTACTAACCAGTTCTTGAAACAATTATCGTCCTCTCTGCTTTGCTCTTTGTGGACATCTTATTCTGAGGAACTCCTGCTGTCATCCCACTTGTTAGAATTTCATCATGCCAGGGAACTGGATGCCTTCTGCAGTCCTTTTCCCCCTATGGCTAATTCGTAGATGTGTCTTTGGAGATAGGACCTTCAGTCCAGGCGTCTAAATCACATTCCTCCATGTATATACAATTCGTAATGAAAATGGTAAAAGACTGGAAGACAGAGAATTGGCAAAACCACATATTTGGAAAGACAGAGCCACCGTTTGTTTCTGTTGATCCAAATAGATGCCTTGAAATGCAAACGTTTTGGTTTCTGAGCAGTAACCATAAATACCTGGGAAGCCATTAGCAGGAAGATGTTGATTATCTATAGAGGGTCACAAAATGCCTCTAAAACCTTGAAGTCAGTTAAGACTGCCGTTGCCGCAGCGCCAAGTCACCCCGGGACTGTCTCTAGTGACACCACGTACGTAGCCCTCCAGATTTCTGCCTACGCAACTCAAAAGGACCTAGAACTTTGGACCCGTTTATCACCTAACGGTTAGCATTGCCTACTGAGTTAGTGAGAGACATAATTTAGGGTCTATTTCCAGTGCGGATAGATATTTAGTCCTGCGAGAAACATTGCGCTTGCTAAGATTTCTGGCAATTTGCCCCAAATCGAGTGATGCCTATAAACAATAGGGCTGTTTTAATTACCGGGGCCTGTGTCTTACACATTTCCAGAGCTGCATCTACTGTTAAAATACCACATGCCCCAGTTCACTTTGTGCAAAGACCTATCTTCTGGAAGGTTTGTGTCTGGGGTTGGCCTAGAAAGTTCTCTGAAACTCCAGAGGTGAACCTTTATGGAACCGAGAGTATATCCCAGAGCAACGAGGTCGTTTTTGGTTTTGCCCCCTTGATTTTTTTCTCAGGCGTTCTGCTGCAGGGATTTTCTGGTTAATCAAGCATGATATTTTCCAGCGTGTGGTCTGACATGCTGGACGTTTCACCAGAAGAGAAATGAACCTTGACGGTGCCGTGTGACTCCCCCAGTTACTTGGTGTTCTTTCGTGTTAGATCCATCGACTAGGACTTAGAAGCAAAATTATGATTTGAGCAAAAACAAACTCCAAGGAGGTCTCCCACTAAGTCATTAGGCCGCAACCTCCACAGCCCCACGATGGGGAGCTTTTGCGTAAGACTTCAAGACCCTGCTTTCAGCCCTTTTTTTCAGGGAAGTTCACATGCACTCATCTCTCGCTTGACTTTGGTATCTCACCACTGGCTCTCTTGTCTCATGACATGGGCATGCTGTCTCCTGGAAAACGTTTGTGGCTGAGAGCCTTGCTCGTCCCCTTCCAGCCCTGTGGCTCAATGCCGCCTTCATCCGTGGGACTGGTCTTCCAGATCCTGGGCCGGCAGCGCCGAGAAGGAGCACCAGCCGGCGCTGAGCAGACGGCCCAGATCGTCCGCCTCTGCTCTGACCACTCACCTGGCAGAGGAGCCCAGTGAGGAGAAAGGCACACGCCTTATCCTCCGCGGCCCCTGGGGTATTTGTTTGCAAACCCATCCCTCAAGATTAAGAGATGCTCTTGCATTTGCTTCCATTCCTGGGAGAATATCCACTGCAGTGAGTCCTTCACTTCAGAAGATTCCTTAGACACAACGTACCTGAAAAAAAAAAAAAGGGTGTTCCCCTTGATTGTAGGGGCCTTAGGAGGCCAGACTATCGGGCTCACTTCTCTTCCCTCTCGATTTTGTGGCGCTAATGGCAGTACGCTCATTACTTGCTAAGGAGGATGGAAAGGTCGGAACAACAGGTGCATATACTTCCATTCTAAACAGCTGTTGGGGAAAAGAAAAAACCGCATCACAGAGGCGCTTACATTGAGCCATCAGGAGAAAACTGTCTCTTCTTACCATCCTAGCATAGCCACACCAGGGTTAAAGGTTTTATAAGTTACTCCTCGCACAAGATACTGAAATCCTTTTCTCTGTGTAGATGTACTAGGCTACCATCTGAGCACACAGGGACCTGAAGTTTTAAACCAGGCTGGCTCTAGGCAGGAAAGATTCCTGTGAGGGGCTTCGTGGAGTGTAAGCGCCTCCAGCAGATGCAGCTCCCCAACGCCCCTTGAAAAACCTGTCTTCTAGCATATCCCTCTAGGGAGTTAAAGTATTACAGACAAGTGAATGCAAATACTTGAAGCCATGTGTTCCTTCTACACACTGTGGGTGGCGGCTGGTGGGGGGAGTGTGGGTTTTGTAGGGTGAGAGCTGGAACAGGTAAATTAAATGGGTAGGAGAGGAAAAGCGAGCACGCCCGGGTCTGGCAGACCTAAGGGCGCATTTGCTCTGAAGGCTCTGAGGAGCCCACAGCGGCAGGGGCCCAGCCTGAGGTGGGGATGCTGAGAAGCAAGGGTGAGCACGGGAAGGGGCTCCGACACGGCCCAGGAAACGGATTTCCCCCGCCTCACAGTTTCCCTTGAGAAACAGAACTCTCTTTTCCTGTTCTCTAACACCTTAACTTTAAAGGGACTACGCTGCCCCCTTTGCAGCAGCTTTAATAAGAGGCTGTGGGGGGCAGCGTAAGGCTCATCAAAGAGGCCCACGTGCCCATTCTCAGAACCTGTGGCTGTGGGACGCTCCGTGCAGGAGGGACTTGAGGCTGCTTATCAGCTGACCTGCGAAGAAGGAGATTATCCTAGATTGTCCTGGTGGGCCCCACAGGGTCCCCTGCGGGCCCTCAGGTGCAAGGGTCAGTGTCAGAGTGACAAGGACTTTCCCGTCTTGCAGGGTTTGAGGAGGGCACTGAAGAAGGGAATATGGGCGTCTTCCAGAAGGCGAAAAATGCAAAAGCAAATCAAGACAGAACCAACAAGAGTCTCATACGCTCTCCCTTAGAACGTCTAGAAGGAACACAGTCCTGCTTGATTTTAGTCCCGTGAGACTTATTTTGGACCTTTGATCTCTAGCACTAAATTCGTGTTGTTTTAAGCCACTCAATTTGTGATATTTTGTTACAGTACCAATAGGAAACTCAGGCAGAGGCTGCTCTTGCTTTTCTTTGAAAGTCTAAAGTGACAGGAGCATCACTTCTCTGCAAAGTGAGCAATTTATCCCTTGTGATTCCATTTTTTCTTCTTTCTTTCTCTTTTCTTACTTCTACTTCCTTTTCTACTTTTCATTTCCCCCCACTCTTCTCTGAGGTGGTATTTCCCCCCCTCCTCTTATCTATCTTCTGTCCCTCCTCCTCCTCTCCCTTCTCCTTCTCTCCCCCCGCCCTTTCTCCATAGACCAACACAGACAGAGCTGTAGGTCCCTGTTTCACAAACATGGACACCAAAACCTGCCCCCGACTTCTAGAAAACTAAGACTTGCTCAGTGATCTGGAAGATAACTACTAATAATTCTGGCCAGGACTTCTGCTCCACAGCCAATTTTGGATTAATCTCTGGACAGGGTGAGCCCCAAAGGACTGCTTCCTCTTCTTCCCCGTGAAACTCAGGGGAGGAAATGAGGGCATATGCCAGATGCCACCCTGGGCTGGGGCAGAGTCCTCAGACTCACTACCTGTCACATGCCCTCAGGGCTAAGAAAAATAAAGGAAATAAAGTGAAAGAAGGAAGGAAGCAAGAAGGAGGAGAGAGGAAAGAAAGGAGGGAGGGAGGAAGGAGGAAAGAAAAAAGAAAGTAGATAAAATGTAATACGGAGCAGAGTCTCGATGCTGCGACCATCGGGGTCTTACTCGGTGATGGAGCTTTTTCATCAGAAAAAGGGAGGGAGGGCCTGAGGGTGGTGGTTCTGCTCTACCCTTGACCTTGGCCTTTGTTTCTTGCTGCTCTTTCTTAGAGAAGGCAGGCTACGTGGCCTTCGGCGGGATTAGTGGTTTGCCAGCCACTTGGGTCACAGGCCCTCCAGAGAGGCAGGGCCTAGGTTTTGTGTCTGTGACACAGGCAACGGGACCCTCCCTGGTCCCTTTGCTCTCTTCTTTCGACGGGATGGGAAACACTTGGACACACCCCTCCTCCCCCCCCCACCACCCCCCCCCCGCCGACCTCTTTCTTTTTCGTTGCAAACGAACCACCTGACAGTCTGTTCAGCTCCTGACCACAGAGGTTGGAGGAGCAGAGTTTTCCTCTTGGTCATCCGCACGCTTTCCTCTCGCCCAGAACTCGTGCGCAAGAGCTCCCCGTGAAGCAAGATACTCAGCTTCTGAACACGCGGCTGACACACTGAACGGAAAGAAATGCATGTAAAGCGGCCGCAGGAAAACACCTTTCTCTCCACCCTTTACCTCTTTGTGAACTCTTAAAAAAGAAATCCAGATTGCCACAGCATCTCTTGGTGTGAGACATGGCAATGTGCAAAACACACATCTACCCTGACAGCCTCGGATTTGTGTTTTCAGACTTTTACAAAGAACTTCCTGGCTGCTCTTGAGAGAAGCTTTGAAATATGCTGCTAATGGACGTCACTGTGTTCTTTCTGCGGGGAGGGTAAAGAAAACTGTAGCATCCATTCGGGGGAGATTGTTAAAGATTCACTATTTTGGGGGGTAGGAACTATAGTTCCAGGATTGTCTTTCTAGATAGCCAAACATGCTCACAATAGCATGGACACGGATGGGGGCGGGGGGCAGGAGAGAAATGCAAGGGCCAAATCTGGAAACAGTGCCCGATGACTTAGGACCCTGAATCTTTTCAGCGTGGTTTGGTGACCTATACAAATAGGAACATCTCCCATTCTTTAAAAGTAGGACAGAGTTGGCGATACCCAATCAGTGGGGTTTCTACCTCTGGGCCGGTGCTTCCATCAAACATTTGTCTGGTTCTCCAGCTTTCTGGGAAAAGCCGAGTGAAAGCAAGTGGGCCCAGCACAGGAACAGAGGTGATGCTCAGGCTGTGTCCAGTGACTCAGTCGCCAGAGTCACTGAAAAAACCCTGGAGAGATGAGTGACCAAAACTCATCCTTTCATGCAGCTACCCTCGTACGACCCAGGAGATGTGAGGTGGCACAAGCAGCTCAGTGGATCTCTGTGTGGGTGCATTTCGGGGGGAAGGAACAGTCAGAGCTAGAAGACGCCCAGCTGGGTGGGGGGAGGATTTTGCCAGCGGTCAGAGTTAGTACCTTTCATTTCCTGTGCAAAACGAAGTAGATTTACTCTACTCATCCCTTTGCAGTAAGAAATCTTATTATATTCTTTTCTCTCTCTCTCTCAGGGTATATATAATAGATATAGTCCAGCAATGCTGGAAGGTCTCATGAGTTCAGTGACTGGAGGTAAATTTGACGCTTAATAATCATAGGCGTGTGCATCATGGCTCAGAGGTTAACGAACCCGACTAGGATCCATGAGGATGCGGGTTCGGTCCCTGGCCTCGCTCAGCGGGTTAAGGATCTGCTGTTGCCGTGACCGGTGGTGTAGGTCACAGATGTGGCTCGGGTCTGGCATTGCTGCGGCTGTGGCATAGACTGGCAGCTGCAGCTCCAACTCAGCCCCAACAAGCCTGGGAACCTCCACGTGCCACGGGTGCGGCCCTAACAAGCAAAATAGTAGTAGTAGTAATAATATCAATGGCAACAATAACAACATGTGTGTTAAATCCTTATACATAAAGCGCCATCCTAGTAGATTCGCCTGTGCCAACGCCCTTATCCAGTGTGGCTGGGAAGAGAGTGCTTCGCGTCAGAGCGGACACGCTCACACGTCCTCTGCTCCATCACTTCGGTGTGGCTACGTGGTACCCTGCCGTCCTTACTCGGACCCTCCCCTCCGATTGTGTCCCTGAAGCTTGTGTGCCTTAGGACTTTGGGGTCTCCCGAGAGGTAGAGGGAGGACGCGTCAGGAGCAGAAGGATCCTCGTCCATTCATTTCAACACTTGCAAATGCTCTGGAAACACCAGCGTTCCCACGAGGGCCACCTGAGGTCAGACACTGTCAGAAAAGCCTGCTGGAAGGTCTGCTCAGGCTGCGTCTCGGGGAGACATCAAAGTTTTTCAGCTGTTGAAAGTCCTAAGAACATCTACTTCTACAAAGGAGGACCTGAAAATACACCCCCCCGATCCAGAGATTTTTCTGTGTATGAATTTATGCATGCAATGTGCCACTTATGATTCTTTTTAGAAGTTAGATGGAGCCATGAGGATATGCTGATGAAGTAGGTGGAGAGCAGCTTCTCTCAAAGGCCACAGCTGGGCAAGACGAGTGAGACCGGAACTTTGAACCTACGCACCTAGGGGGCGCTATTCAGTGCCCTGGAAAACGGCCTGCGCACTGCTGAACCCCAGAACGGAGAGAGAGGGAGAGAGACACCCAGTGTAAACAGAGGCTGGCTTGTCCGAGACTCTGAACAATGTCGGCAAACGAGTGACACCCACGGCCGGTGAAATTTCAGGCTCTCCTTGGGCAGATGAAAGAAAGACGATAGCTATCTAGGATGATACAGATGCCTCCAGCAGGAGTTAAAGTTATTAATAGGACAACATTCATTTGTGCAAGAATCTACCTATGAGCAAATTCAGTGAAAATGTAATCCCCCCACCCTCCCCAAATAGAAGATACGGCAGTGAACCATGCAGATAACTTCTTTGGATTTATTTGGAGCAATTTCAAACTGGGAGTGGAGGGCAGAGGGAAGTACATCTTTTTTTTTTTTTTTTTGGTCTACTTTTTAAGAATTATCGTTGATTTGACAATGTTCCTTCACTTTCTGTTGTACAGCAGAGTGACCCAATCACACCCAGTTCCCTGTGCTGTACAGTAGGGCCCCATGGCCCATCCATTCCAAATGTAACATTTTGCATCCAAAAATGCAAAACTCCCCGTCCATCCCACTCCCTCCCCACTGGCAACCACAAGTCTGCTCTCCTTGGCCATAATCTGTTTCTGTTTTGTAGGTAGGATTCCACAAATAAGTGATATGACATGGTATTTGTCTTTTTCTTTCTGGCTTACTTCACTTAAGTATGAGAATCTCTAGTTCCATCCGTGTTGCTGCAAATGACATCAGTTTGTCTTTTTACGGCTGAGTAGTATTCCATTGTATATAAGTACCACATCTTCTTAATCCATTCATCTGTCAGTGGATGTTTAGGTTGTTTCCATGTTTTGGCTATTGCGAATTGTGCTGCAGCAAACATAGGGGTGCATGTATCTTTTTGAATGAATGTTTTGTCCAGATATATGCCCGGGAGTGGGATTGCTGGATCATACAGTAGTTCTTGTGTTTAGTTTTCTGAGGTGCCTCCATACTGTTTTCCATAGTTGTACCAGTTTTCATTCCTACCAACAGTGTAATAGGGTCCCTTCCCTCCTGGGTCATTTGGCAATGTCGAGAGACATATTTGGTTCTCTTAATGGGGTAGCACCAGGGACGGTTTGGCAGTGGTCGGTGGAGTGAACAGGGCCAAGGATGGTGGGAAACATGAGCAATGCACAGGACAGCCCATGACAAAGAATTGTTCACCTAAAATGTCAGTGGTGATGCTGTTGATAAATGCTGTTCTAAAGGAAGCTGACCCTTGAGTCTGAAGAGCGCATACGTGACTCACCTCCTCTATGTCCATTTTTTTGACATTATGTAAGTTTAAGGGGGGCGGGAAATGGGAGAGCTGAGCTATAATAGGACCTCCAGATAAAGCCTACGTGTGTTTTCGTCTTTTTTTAATGGAGGTGTGGAATCCTTGTTTTGTCTTCTTTCAATAAGTGTATTTCTAGAGTGGAGGGAACAAAACATTCTAGTTAATGGAGGGGCTCAGGTGTCCTTCCCCGTGGCAGCTACACTAAGGACATAGGTCAACTGCAGGAAAAATCTCAGTCCTTGGTATAATCAGAGAACTCTAGCGTGCTCATGTGACAATGGCCAGGCCACATTCCTTTTTCTGGGCCATAGTTGCCTCTGCAGAGTAAGAGGCTTTGGTGAGAGAGTTTCTGAGACCCTTCATTCAAGTTCTTCCGTTTTCTGGTTCTTTCCTTTAGGGTTAAGCTATGGATGCACAGAGAATGCCAGAAGTATAGACAAAACTGATGGACAGGTTTGAACACAACAGTTTACAAAAGAAAGACGCTTTAAGGAAGGCAACAAGAGTACCCCTTCTGAGTATCTGGCAGCCCAGAACGGTAACGCAGGCTGTTTGCAAAGTTAACAGAGATGTGGGGTCATCCACACGTCCCTTGGCACATCTTCCTGTCCCTTTGATGTACAGACCCTGTAGATGTCCACTCCGGGAAGAGGTGAGGTGTGATTGAGGCTGACGTGTTCAGCACGGGAAGGGTCTCAGGTCCGAGCTAGTGGGATGGAGCTCAGTTGCAGCCTCAGCAGAACCCAGCTGCCTCTTCACGAGCACATGCTCAGGACACCCCCCCCCACACCCCTGACAACCCACAGATATAGATGTCATAGCATCTTGGCTACAACCTGGAGTTTTTGAGGGGGACCTGGAATCAGGAAAAGCAGGATAAGTACATGTGCAAAACATTACACGTTTTCAATTCTGCCCAGTTGTTCTGACAAGGTTAAAATGAGGACCAAAAAATTCACTAACCATTGGAAAAAGTTACCTCCCTAAAGGAAATAATATTTCAAAGAATTCAATGGAAGAAGGACATGTAAAGGTCATAAGATAGAATTTAAGCCTCGGTGATGACTTTCCTTGGCCCCGGTCCTCACTTCCACTGACCTTAAGCGAGTTACACCTAGAAGATATGCCAAAGGAAGGGCCTCTGGCAACCAGACTTCCAGACCCATTTGTTGATTTTACTCAACTATCAGAACCTGGCCAGGCTCCAGGATCCACTCCTTCCCCGCCCCACCCCTGTGTCTACCGTCTCCGTTTTAACCCACGCCCTTCTTGCCTGCCCTTCTGCCATGCCTGTCGTTTCTTCCAAACCCAGTTTAAACGTCATCTGCCTGGTCAGTCATTTTAAAATTCATTCTGGTCCATCCCGATGACAGTTGATTACTCCTTTACGCTCTCAATAGCCCGTGTCAGTCTGAAAAGTGCCATCAACGGCAGAGTGAAGATCTTGTGTTGGTAAAAGCTCTGGGCAGATAGAGAGGACGCGGGCAAGGTACTCAACATCAAGGAAGTGGAGATCGAGCTGGGCAGGCAAGACGTGTGACGCTGATGCAGAATGCCCCAAGTGCCAGCGCTGTTGGCGTTCAGAAGAGGAAGTGATCTCTGCAGCCTGGTGTGTTTCGGGAGGTCGTTCCCTAAAAACGTCATCATCTTTGAAGCAAAGTGAGACTTAAATAAGTGGAGGCAGCATGGGTGACCAAGCCTTGGAGCCAGGACAGCCAGGACGAATTTGGGGACGGGGACCTCGAGTAGACAGTTTTAGTTAAATAGAGCATTTGGGCAGTGGAAGAGGGCTGCCGTCTCGGCAGTGGACTGGAGGATGGGAGAGGAACAGGTATGAGAGGGCAGTTGGGGGCTTTGAGAGTCAAGAGGGTAATTTTTCTGTGGGCACCGAGATGTCACCGTAGATGTGTCAACAAGGACGTGACTTGCCCGCTGCCTGGGAAGACAGCCCTGGTGGTTGTGGTAGAGCTCACAGGATTACAGAAGGCTGGAGCCAGAGGGACCAACTGCCATGATCTGACCGGGTGCCAGGAAGGGCCTAGAGCAGATGGTAGTCTCTCCTGTGTTGCTTTCCACACACTGCTCCATACATCTATGTCATGTCAGCTTTCCCAGATTGCAAACGCTTTGTAAACCAGGAATACGTTTCCCTAGTTTTATAGCCTTGTCCCTTCTTGCCTTTCCAGCGCTCAGAATCAGTCGTCTGTTGGCGAGTAAATGTTATTGTTATTATTACTCTACAGATTTTTGTCAGATTTAACCGCTCCAAATAGGTTATAAACACACTGCACTGGGAGGGGCAGTCAGGTAAGAATTTACGACGCCCAGTGCATTCTCCAGGGCCGAGGGTACAGGGCCACCCGCTCAGATCGATCATGTTTGAGCTGCGAATCTGGAGAGTTTGTTGGGTGATGGAGCCTTGAGAAGCCACTGCCACAGTTTCAGAGTTCTCGAAACGTACCACCTCATCAGGCCTCAGGATCCATCCTTCTCTGGAAGACGTGTTTATACAGGTCATGGTCGTGGTTAGTTAGCAGTGGGAGATGTGGATGCCGTGTCTGAAAACTCCAAGGCCATGCGTCTGCCTGCCCCGAGGAAAGTACCAGCCCCTGTTACAGACTGAGGCTGAGCCCACATGCCACTCTACAAACTGGTGCTGCAGTTGCTAATGGGATTCTCCCTGGTCAGTCCAGTCATGGCCAATTAAAACGGCCATGGCAATTGCCTTGCACCCTGCATTCGAGGTGGCCTTGTTCTGTTATTTAACACTTTATCGTCCACGTCCTTTCCTTTCTGAGAGAGATCGCATGTTTCTTAAGGACACAGTTTGTATCTTGCACTATTTTTTTTTGGTGGGGGGGATTCTCCTAAGCACCTGGCACAAAAAAGGAGGATGAGTTAGCACGCAGTTAGTCGTTACTGAATTGGTCTGTCGAGAAAGCTCACTCAGAAATCTGGAAGAGCAGCTATTTTGTCAAACTCATTTTCCACTGACGGAGATGCACTCCTGGTTTTAGTCTGAAAGGCTTGCAGATGTGTTCAGGGTAGTTCTGTGTGTCGTAAAGGTTAAGAAGTTGCAGGGAAAGAGCACAAGTGGAACCGTCCGGCTGTTCAGGTTCCCCCCTCGGCATTGATGAAGCCATACCTTGCACCTGTGGCCAATTCCTGTACCTGACTGTTTTACCCTCCCCTCCAGGCGTAGGCGGGGGCTCAAAGCACTGCTTTAGACGGCTGCTGAAAGTAAACCTGAAGAGACGCAAACATCAAATCCACTTGCCATTTTAAGACCTTTGAAGCAACAGCCAGGTGCCTCTTTGGGAAGACTTCCTGTGAGACTGTGGGGCAACATCATGTAGACAGTAACGCCGAGAAGAGATATTTAAATGATCTTTCCGCACCTCCGTTTATCCAGCAAATACGAGTTCACTGCATCGTGGTGATCCTATTCTACTCGCAATGGCAATTTTAGGATAGGCTTGCGACCCAGTTCTAGCCAATGAGATGAGAGAAGTCTGCTGGGAGATTTGGGACGGTTTACCTTGCTTTTTCTTATTGAATATGAATAAGAAATAAAGTAGTCCTGGCTGCTGCAGGAAGCCAAAATGTGACCAGGAGAGGAAGCAGCTTTGGGATGAACTGATGCCAAGAAATAGCATACGGCAGCGGGAAAGAACCTAGGTTTTTGACAATCCATCAAGCTGTCAATCATTCTGTGCTGGAAGCCTGCTCTTCTGGATTCCCGCCTATACGAAACACACATTTACTTATTGTTTTAGCCAGTTTGAGTTACTATTTCTGTTGTTTTCAGCCACAATACCTCCAGGAAAAGGAATATCTTAACTTTCTAGAGAGCATCTCAGTGAATCCTCAGAGTAACTCTGTAAGGGTGATAAGATCTTCATCCTCATTTGTCGGGGCAGGAGCTGAGAATTGGATTTGCTGAAGCAAGTTCCCTAAAGTCATAGAGCACTTATGCGCTGGAGCTGTCATTTGTACTCAGGAACCCGAACTCTTAAACAGTATGCTAGAGTCAAGCTGTCTGTCAGTTTATTCCACGGGGTTGGGGAGGTGGGGAGACAAACCAAGAAAATGTACAGGCTGGGCATGTTTGAATTTCTAGGAGGTATTTTTTTTTTAACACATTAAAGGATTAAAGGAAAGAGGATTATGTGTCTGCACCAAATTGAAGACGAAACTAAGGAGCTGATGCCACCATGACTTAGAAGTCTCCGTACACAGTGTTTCATTTGGCTCCTTTCCTCCCGGCTGGAGCTCTATTTGAAAAGGGAGGAGAGCTTCACCACCCTAGATCAGAGGCCCCTCTCCAAACTCCGCAGAGGTTAGCTCAGGCCCATGGAAGGTGGCATTAGAGTGCCGGGATGGTAAAACCCTGTGGGTTGGGTTAGCAAATCGTGGCGCTAAGTGAATTTGAAGAGCGGGCCCCTCCCAGGCTCCTGCTCTTGACAGATGCTGCTCAGCACCACTGTCCCCACTGTGAACAGACATTGTCTGTGCCGCTGCTGCTCCTGGAGGCCCGTGCAGCCTGGCGCTGTGGCAGGATTCCGCAGCATCTGTATCGTAATTTCCCCCGGGTCAGCCATTCCTTTTTTCGACAGTACCCTTCCCCAGAATTCATAAAAGCCTTTCTCTTCCTCAATATACATGGGCCTTCTCCCTTTTTACTTAGAGCCTGGATGAAGTTCAAAACCATTTAAAGTGGAGGGCTGCCTATGATTTCTTTTCAAGGGATGTCTTCCTTTTGTGTATCTATCCCTTTAAACTGCTTGAAGCCTCTTTTGGCCAAAGGATGTTCTCAGATGAACAAAGTTTCTCTTCATTTACGGCTTGTCATCAAAACTTGAAGTGATCTTTAGATAAAATGAATAGACAGCTGAGCTAGAGCTTCCTGAAAATAGCTTTCATGTTATACCCAAATGTGTGTCTGTGTCTCTGCGTGTTTACTGGAAAATCACGTGTGATTTCGGGGTTCCTCATTGGATATTTTCTCCCCAAACATTGCCAAATGCATTCTAAACAGTTTGACCAGCATTTTTAGACATAACCTGTATGAAGGTAGTTTTGACGCGTCTTGCAGATTTTCAGTGGTGCTCTGCAGGCACTTCAGTGAGTGGGGGGTGGAACATTGCTTTCAATATGTGAACCTGTTCTTTTTACAAAAAACTTCAGACATAACCGTCATCCGGAAACTACAAACTTTTGAAACTCAAATGACAGAATTTCTCTAGGGCATTGACGTGGCTATGAGAGAACTTTAGATTTTTGGTGGTGGGGGGGAACCTTAACCTTTCCACACCAAGTGTTGACAACTCATATGGAGACTAGACTTTGAGATTTGGGGGGTCTAGAAATAAAAGCCTGGCTGAGTTATTAGATACTCGAGGATTTACTTCTTACCATACAGACGCCTCTTTGGTTTTACGTTTCTACAACACGCTCATCACGTTAAATTGTCTCTGCACGTGTGCACGCATATATTCTGAAAACGCGTGGCGACAGAGCCTGACGTTATGAAAACCCCGAGGTTCTAAACAAAGCTCTGGGGGCCAGTGTTCTCCCAGATAAATGGCTCTTCCTCTCTCCTCCTATTCATTTAGTTATATTTCTCTTCTCTGTGAGCCTGTTCTTCCTTCTCCACCTTCCCCGAGATGCAAGGTATCACATTTCTCTTCCTCTGCTGGCGAGCTCTGCATTATCTTCTTTCCTCTTTTTTCTTGTTTGCCTGGGACAGAGTGAGGGTTGAGATTGAATTTTAATTTCTGACAATGCTTTTTTCATCTCTGATTCTTCCTTGTTTGTAGAAACATGTTCTTGTTTTCCGGATGCCATCCTGTTTCAAATCTCTGAGAATGTTCATCAAAATTTTCCCTTTTTAAAAAAAATCTGCTTCCTAATGATTTCTGTTTTCTCTTGTGTCATTTTCCCTCTGTGTTTCTCTCTGCCGTGCACAGGTTTTCTCTGCTTGGGTGGTGAGCCTTAGTAGTCTGCTTACTTCTACAAATGGAGCTGTGGTGACCTGGTTGCTCTTCCCCTGGGCAGGGAGGACTGCCTGTTAGGCTCGGCTTTGGGGTGAACCTGTGCAGAGCTGACCATGACATTACCGTGTGGGATTTGGGGGTGCTTTGCTCTTGGGCATCACCGCCTACGTTAACTGGCCTCATTTTCCTAGACGGGCTTTTGTTTTGTCTTGGAAGCCTGATGCCTTTCACCTGGAAAACCAACATTTTATTGAGGCTCGTTCTGTATGTAGGTGTGAGGATGGGTGGATGTCATAAAGTCAACCGCTCCTTATAGACACCTTTTCTCATGCCCGTTGTTGTCACCCTCTTTCTAAGGATACTCTTTCCTGCCACACACCGCAGCACACACACACACACACACACGAGAATGAAACTTTCTCAACCTTACTTTCTAAAGTACCACTCTTCCAAACATTACATCTTTCAGAACCTGGAATTTTCTTCTCTACAGGTGACTTACATTATATCTTGTCTGTCATTGTTTGTTAGTGCCCTTTAACTTATTTGCTGTGATCTAAAAATTATTTGTAAAGAAAATTGTAGAAGTTCCCTTCGTGGTGCAGTGGTTAACGAATCTGACTAGGAACCATGAAGTTGCCAGTTCGATCCCTGGTCTTGCTCAGTGGGTTAAGGATCTGGTGTTGCTGTGAGCTGTGGTGTAGGTTGCAGACGTGGCTTGGATCTGGCATTGCTGTGGCTCTGGCGTAAGCCGGTGGCTACAGCTCCGATTGGACCCCTAGCCTGGGAACCTCCATATGCTGTAGGAAGCAGCCCTAGAAAAGGCAAAAAGAAAAAAAGAAAAAAAAGAAAATTGTAAAACATACATAACATTAGAGATAATAGTATAATTAACCTCTGTGTGCTCCTTACCCAGCTTCAGCAATTATCAATATTTTGTGAATATTTTGTCCCTTCCCTTGCTGTTCTTTTTTGGAATATTCAAATGAAGATTCAGACACCATGCTCTTGGGCCCATAAATACCTCGGGATACATCTCTGAGAAATACATGCATATAGAAGCATTCTTGGGAGTTCCTGTCGTGGCGCAGCAGTTAACAAATCTGACTAGGAACCATGAGGTTGCGGGTTCGATCCCTGGCCTTGCTCAGTGGGTTAAGGATTCGACGTTGCCGTGAGCTGTGGTGTAGGTTGTAGACATGGCTTGGATCCCGCGTTGCTGTGGCTGTGGTGTAGGCCAGTGGCTACAGCTCTGATTGGACCCCTAGCCTGGGAACCTCCGTATGCTGAGGGAGCGGCCCAAGAAATGGCAAAAAGACAAAAAAAAAAAAAAAGAAGAAGAAGAAGAAGCAGTATCACCCTTACAAAAATTAACAATAATTCCTTAATACTACATAATTATTCAAATTGTTTTAATTATCCCCAAAGTGACATTTTATGGTTGACTTGTTTGAATTGAGATCCTGTCATGGTCTACCATGTGTCTTTGATGGCTCCATTTATTTTCTTTTCTTCTGTAACTCTGTGTGTGTGTGTTAAATTTGTCAGCTTTGCATGGTAACAAATGACCCCCAAATCTCAGTGGCTATAACAAAAAAGGTTAAAAGTCTTTATTTCTGGCTCGCACTGCACATTGTCTGCAGAGTTTGGCAGTGACTCAGCCTCCCTCCATGTGTCTTCTTATTTTGGGACCCAGGCTATTTGTGCCAGGATGTTCTTGTGGCAGACGTAAAAGGGCAGCCGAGCTGACGATGGAATGACAGGCGAAGCTTTGCTTAGATGTGCCATTGTCTCCCTCGCTCACGTGCCGTTGGTCAAAGCAAGTCATGAGGCCTGGTCCGTGTGGATGGGCTGGGAAGGTAGACAGTTTGCTGAGGAGGGCAGCCAGCCAAAGGGAAATATGCATTATAAATGCATAATCCTTCCCTCACAGGAAGTGGGGGTGAGTAGCTGGGCAATAAGAAAGTCTACTGCTCATGCCTCTGATGAGTGAGAGAAACTAGGTCACCTGCTTTGTAGGCTGTCCTACATTTGGAATTTGGCTGATGGCTTCCTTCTGGTATTGCTTGATTTATTTATTTTGTTAATGTCCAGAAACTGACGTTTAGAATTGATTAGATTAAGGATCAATATTTCTTCAGGCAAAGGTACTCCGTAGATACTTTGATATACGCTTCCTGTTGCACAACGTCTAAAGGCACAATATGGTTGATCAACGCACTCGTACTAAGGCTAAATTTGACCAGTGGGCTCAGTTGATCTCAGCCTGATCCTTCCAGTAAAAAGTTCCTGGGCAACCTCCCGTCTTATGTTGTCGGCATCCATTTATGACTATTGCCTAGAGCCATTGTTTCCTTTGTTATGTAAAATGATGATTTTTTCCCCGAATTAAATCCATCTTTATTATTAGACAAACATAAAAAGTTATGATCAAACCACCATAGTAAATTATAGCTATTGTGTCAGGGCTACATAAAATTTAATTTGAAAAAGTTTTTATTAAGAACAGTTTAGAAATCATTAAGCCAGGGGATCTCTTGGATACCTTCCAGGTCTAATGGTTTATGATTGTGTGACCTGTGCTGAACCGGTGTTTCCTGACAGGACAAAGGAATATAGCTGATAGAAGTTCTATTGTGACTGCACAAAGGTAGCCAGTTAGATTCTCCCTCTGGTCTAGAAGATACTGGATTATAATGAAGCCTGGATGGTCCCCTGGGCAACAGCCTCTTGTTGAGCCAAGGAAGAAGGACTTTCAAGCCTCCAGTTCTTAGAAGCCATGCAGAATGATTCTTGTGCCAAGTCGTACACGTGTGTAGGATATCAAACTGGAATTACAAAGCAGAGCAGACATACCTCTGCCCTTTTCTTCCCCTCATCATCCACTACGGGACCTTGAGTTTCCTCTAAAGTACCCTGCAACTATTCCCATGCATTGTGGGATAACGTGCTCTCCCATGTTCTCAGAAACATAGAGGCATCTGTCATTTACCTCTTCACATGACCCATCACCCAAAGCCCTGGCTGCTGGGAAACTGTAACCTGCCACTCCTGAAGAGCACAGCTCTGCTCTAGTCTCTGAACTTCCTGATGAGTTGCTCTGATCTCCTTTGAAGTGGGAAGAATTCCTTTGTCCATACTTAGTTCCATTTCATGACATGACCAGAAAAGCAGTTCTCCTGGGTACCCAGTGATTTACTAGACCCGAGTCGAACAGCCCTCTCGAGTTGAACCTACTGCCTCCTCTCTTGTGACTCAGGCACACGTATCAGGGCTTAGGGGACTGGATCATCGGAATGACAGCCACTTCGTTGCATATCAGATGCTCCTTCTCTTGCTTCAGCTTGGACATGTAGGTGTCCCGTGTCCTGATAGGAAAGAAGATATTTTGGGCACTTTCTTAACACGAGAGTTGCCATGACGAGTTGTGCCAAGCAAAGCAATGGCTGGCAGATAACCTCAGAAGTCTTTTGCAGACATCCTTCTGTGGAAGTTGACACTGGCTTCTGCCACACGGGGTGGTCCTGGAAAGAGTCAAGATGGAACCTTGTTGTTAAAAGGATTGTATTTATTCTGAGGTCCTCACGTCAGGGAAAGCGGACTGCAGAAGGAGAAGCAGGAAAAACTGAATTGGAAAAAGGCATAATCTAAGGCATCATTAAGGGCAAATGTAGAGAAAATGCACATGCAAAAGCCAGCAGAGAAAGGGTCCCTTGGTTTGCTACGTGAGCCAACACTGGTTCTGGTTTGTTGTCCAAATCCCTGAGAAAGATTCCTTTTCTCACAGCTTCGCTTGCTTCCAAGTTTCTTTTTAGACAAAGCCTTGGAAGCTATGAAGTGTCCTTGTAGAGAAGAAAGCAGCTGATGAGACCTGCCACCAACAGGAAGTTCTCCTGTTACCATCCAGGCATCAAGGGGTGATCCATCAGGCTGAAATTACGGGGAGGAAGATTCATTAATTGATGCAAATTACGAAATGTCAAACACTAAACGTTAAGGTCTTAAAGGCTGGCCAGTAGAAATCATTTTCCATAAGGCTCTGTTTGCTCCTATCCTGAAGCGGTCAGAGTGACCCAGTTGCCCCCGTGTCTGTCATCCACTGGTGGGATTTCTTTCTGGTCAGCTTGCAGAGTGGACCGTCTCAACCGCCGTGGTCCACCACTCCCTCCAGCGCAAGTAGGTCCTCTTTCTCCTGTGAAAGGCGACACCCGATGATGAGTGCAGAATCTGTCATTTGAAGCACACATCAAGGGTGTGTGTGTGTGTGTGTGTGTGTGTGTGTGTGTGTGTGAGCTCTCAGGATCCCCAGTGCCATTACTGGAATGAGCACAGATGAACTCACCATCAGAACAAACAGGAATGCTCTTGGGGGGACACTCACACCAAAGTCCTGTAAAGGCGGCTTCCCACTGAAATCAGGTTAAAGTTGACTTAAAAATAGCAAAGATGCTCCAGAGGAACACTGGCTTGGTTGAAGTTGTCTACCTTGACTTCTTGGTCCAAACGTAAAGAGGGGTACAGAGGAGCAAAAGCAGTGATTGGAATTGATGTTTTATCAGGTAAAACCAGTTTCACCTTGGTATGTTTATTCTAGAATCACTAATTTGTCCCTGGCTATTTCTGTGAAAGATTCCTCTGGGGCTTGGCGCCTTAAGGAATTCGACCCACGTGTCCCTGGCCCTTTTCCACCCTCCTCGATTGTGTAGATCATTTTATTTTATTCTTTTTTCTTTTTTTTTTTTTGCCACACCCACAGCACATGGAAGTTCCCAGGCCAGGGACTGAACCTGTGCCAGAGCAGCGACCCAAGCCACTGCAGTGACACTGCCAGATCCATAACCCACCGCACCACAAAACAACCACTATTTTCCTTCTCTTTCCTCGTAGAATTCTTTTGCTGCTTAGTCCTTGGCTCTGACAAGTGTTTGATACAGAATTGTCCTCACAGTTCACGCTCTGAGTCTCCTCCTCACGGCCCAGCTGTCCTGCCTGACTGAAAGCAAGCGATTACACCAAGGCTCCGAACTTGGCGTCCCCGGCCTGAGTTTGTGCGGCCAGTTCTCTAGGCCTTACTATGCTTCCTTGTTACCAATACAGGCTTGTTAATGAGGCACCTCTCCAGCGCATGAGAGGCAAGCGGCCCGGACCTTTCCCATGGATATTTGGAATCAAAAGCCGCTTGCCTCTGGTGGTCTGGGACGTTGGCCCCAGTGACTCGGCTGCTGTTTATTCGAAGAGCCAACTCCGTGTGTGCCCTGAGGGCCTTGAGGATGTGGGAGCAGCAATTCCACTGAGACTGAGTTTCTTTTATTTGATCCATAGGCGACATTATATAGATGTTAGTAGCAGGGGCCCGGGAGCCCAACCACCTGAAGGTCACATCTGAGTTCTGATGTGTATTCTGTGTGAGCTTAGAAAAGTTTCTGAGCCCCTCTGTGTCATCTATAAAATAGGGGTAATAGATCTATCACCACATAGGATTGTTCTGAGGCTTAAGTGAGATAATGGCGTAACACACTTAGGGCACAGTAAGGTCTCCTTAAAAACTAGCTGCAATAGGAGCTCCCGTCGTGGCGAAGCAGAAAATGAATCTGACGAGGAACCACGAGGTTGCAGGTTCGATCCCTGGCCTCTGCTCAGTGGGTTAAGGACCCAGCGTTGCTGTGAGCTGTGGTGTAGGTTGCAGATGTGGCTCAGATCTGGTGTGGCTGTGGCTGTGGTGTAGGCCAGTGGCTACAGCTCCGAATGGACCCCTAGTCTGGGAACCTCCACATGCCACGGGTGCGGCCGTAAAGAGCACTAAGACTAATAATCCGCAATAATTGCTATAAAAGGTCTCGCATTGACTTTCTATAGGTTAAGGATGAGGCTTCCAGGATGTGCTTTGCCTGTTCCAATGGCTCACAATGCAAATGTCTTGAATGGATTTTGTAACGTGAAGTATGGTTTAACTTGCCGTCTATTTTACTCTAAAACAGTTGCAGTTCTACCTCAGTCCCAAAGGACCAGACAAACCTTGTCTGCCTACTCCAGGGAGGGTCCCCACTGAACTGGCTCCTGACTCAGGGAGCTGGACACGTGACCACGGTCCGTCTGCAGTCGGTTCAGTTTCCAGAAGCTTCAATAGCAACGCAGTCCTGTGAGTGTGTTTCCGAAAGAGGGATGTGATGATTATGGCTCATAAAATCAGACTGGGCTTCTCCTGTCTCATCCAGTCTTTTGCAACCCTAGTGAAAACAAAAAATCTGACTCTCAAGGAAGGGCTTCCCAGAGGCTGTAGCAACGTTTATGTTCTGCTTCTCTGACGTTTGGTTCTTCAGCTGGGATCAGACTTATTCCAGGATCTTTATGCCTGAAGAGCCTCCTGGAATATTTTCTAAGCCAGCAAAGGAGATGCTGCCCGGCTGATGCTTTCCTCAGTTCTACAGAGTCAGAGAAAAAAACCTTCCATGTTGTTCCTCTCCCTGTCAGGGTCTGTTACCAGCAGCACCAGCACCTCCACCCCATCACCACCACCTTGGCCACCTCCGCCATCACCACCTCGGCCACCTCCACCCCATCACCACCACCTCCACCCCATCACCACCACCTCGGCCACCTCCACCCCATCACCATCACCTTGGCCACCTCCACCCCATCACCACCACCTCGGCCACCTCCACCCCATCACCATCACCTTGGCCACCTCCGCCATCACCACCTCCGACACCTCCACCCCATCACCACCACCTCTGCCACCTCTGCCATCAGAGGCCACCTCCACCACCTCCACCCCATCACCACCTCCACCACCTCCACCCCATCACCACCACCTCCGCCATCCCCTCCATGACGTCCACCCCCTCCGCCATCACCAGGGCTCCTAGGACATTTTCACCGGAGATCTCTGAGGAGCTCAGGTGAGCCAGGTGTCAGGAATTTTGACCCTTCTTATCTTTTCCATGTATAGGTCTGGTTCCATTAAGAACAGGCAGGCGTGGTGGTGGTGGTGCTATAAGCAGGAGAAGAGCCAATGAGGCGAGGAAGCTCTGGCTTCTTCAGCGTGGGACCCGACAGTCCTTCAAGGCTACGATGGCCAGTGTCCTGGCCTGGAGAAAAACCAGAGTTTGTTGGTCTCACCCTTCTGCAGCCTTCTCCAAAGTACACTTTCCTGCCACCTCTGCCTGTTTTTAATAGAACCAGACCTATACTCGGAAAAAATAAGAAGGGTCAAAATTCCTGACACCTGGCTCACCTGAGCTCCTCCGAGACCTGGCAGTGAAAATGTCCTAGGCGCCCTGGGTAGAGGCTGGCCTTTGCGTCTTCCTCTCTGGGGAACTCTGTTCCCTTCCTGGATCCCCGGCCAGACAGGCCAGGTGGTTTTCCATATGCCATCAGACTGAGGTCAGCCCCAACTCCGTCCTCCAAGGGAAAGGTACCGTTTCCTTCCTCAGTCCCCTGGCTGTGATTGGCCTTCTCCCAGAGTGACTCATCAGCCCGGAGTCTGGCCTGGTGCTGACCCCTGACGTCTTCCTGAGACAGGGTGAGACCTGCTGGGAGGGAGGCAGTCATTATGTCATCCCCACGCCGAGGCCACAGAGACACTTCCCTCCTCTAGTGAATGGGCGCCAAAGGGCAGCCGACTCCGCTCGGTGCGGTCCTCCCAGGCCCAGGGTGTGGATGAGAATCGAAGCTCATGTCAGTTCATGACATTTAGATGTCGGCTTCCCGACTTTTCCTCATTTCAGCAACATGCTGTTGCGGGAGGACCTTCACTTTTCTTTTTTCTTTTCAACGACTTTTCAGAGGCACAGGAAGAAGCCACCCTATGAACAGTGGGCTGCCCAGGAAGCATCAGTGTAGCATATGCGGAGGCCCAGGATAGATGAAGCTGGGTCTCGAGAGATGAGGGAGTGACAGGCATGCTTGCAAATGAGGCAAAATAATGCCACCGTTAAGACAGTGCCTGATAGTGTCAGGCAGAGGCGGGTTGGAATTGTGACCTTGAGGTGGGAAAGGGGGCTGTGGTGGACTGGGCGTGACCAGTGGTGGGGAGAGTGGCTTGGGAGGAAGTGGAAGGGCAAGGCAAAGGCCAGATGCTCTAGAGCCTCCCAAGTCCTCGAGACCAGTTTGAAATGAACCCTCTGCGTGATGAGGAAGCTGTGGGGTGGTGTGGAAGCGACTGAGTAGCCTGCTCTGACCCTCGAGTCAGAAAGGTCACACTTGTTTGGAAGATGGGCCGGGTGGGAGTGGGACCAGAAGCTGGAACCAGTGGGGAGCTACCACAGTGGTGAGAATAAGGGGTAGTGACGAGGGAATTGCTGGGAGGGCCGCGGGGGTCCCAGGGGATGAGTCCAGATGCACATTTAATTTAGGTATAGAAGCACGGAGTTCAGTCATGGGTTAGGAGAGGAGTGGAGACAGCGAGGGTGCTATCCAGACTGGATAGCCGGTCTGGCTGCAGCCGGCAGGCCGTGAGTGTCATTACTGACTGGGCTGGAATAGCCAAAGCTTGAGAAACAGCTCTGGCAGAATCGTGAGTTCTGTTTTTGAGAGATTCAAGTAGGGTCTCAAGAAGGCAATTGTTTAACCAGGACTCTTTGGTCTTTTAGGAGCAGTGCAGACTGGAGACCCAGAGGTGGGAGGGCTGAGCTTCCCTGGTGGAGAGAAAGGGGACGGGGCTTTGGGACTCCCTCCCAGCACCTCTGAAATTCAGTGCTTGCGGGGAGGGGGCAGGGTCAGCAAAGGATGGAAGAGAAGTGGTCAGAGAGTTTGATTGACAGGCAATGGAGCGTGGCACCAGGAAGTGGGAGGGGCAGGTGCCTCCCAGGGCCGCCTCCAGGCTGGGCCAGCACCCCCACAGCTCTTGCGGCAGGTAGGGCGCTAAGCATTCAGCGCAGCATCTTCTGTGATCGCTGAAGGGGAAGAGCCACAGTTGAAAACCAGGTCTGCCTGATTCTGAAGCCCGTGCCCTTTTGACTAACTACCATCCTCATTCTGCAGATGGAGAACTGAACGGCAGAGGGGGAGGGGTTCCACAGACAGGCAGGGCCCCACGTGGGGCTGCGACCTGGGGCTTCTGAATCCTCGTCTCTTGGCCCAGGACAGCCTTTCTCTCCTGTTCTGGCCCTAGTGCCGACTGAGAGATTCTGGAATGATATGGAAATGGTTCCCCGGGAAGATCTAACCACGGAGTAGAGAGATGTCCAACGTGGCAGTGGCAGCAGAATTTTTAGATGATCCAAAGAAGCTGGATTTGTGCGGGACGTGGTGATGGAGGACATTCTCAGCCCTGTGCTTTTAAGGCGGGACCCAGGGTTTTTGAAAACCGTGTCACAGAATGCCTAAGGCCAGGTGCCCTTTGGGGATGGCAGCCTGGAACATCTAAGAGGGGGACCCGATGGATAGATGGATGGATGGATGGGTGGGTGGATGGGGTGCACCTGCTTGTGCTCAGGCCTTGGGAGAGGATGCGTGGCCAGCACAGACGAGCCTGCTCCCTGCCGGGGGGACCAGGTGGGACAAGGTGCCTCGAGGAAGTCTGCACAGAGCCCAGTGACCCGGTCTGTGTGTGCGTTGAGCTGGGAAGAGGCAGCTGATTCTGCTCCTGGACCCTGAGCGGTGGCTGCTGTTCCGAGGGCTGCTCTGCTCTCCTCCCCGAGCTGTCAGAGTCAGTTAGGCTGAGGCAAACAGCCTGTGGCCTGATGCTGTGTGATTGGGTTTGTTTGACTGATTTTCTTTTGGCACAAAGGCTGCAGGAAAACGCAGACGCACCGGTGCTTGACTGTGACGGATGAAGCCAGGGGATCTGGAAGTTAAGCTGTACCCTGAGGCGGGTCGATGGGCCAGGCTGGCAGTGCAGAGCCCAGGGGGCGGGACCTCGGGCCCTGCCTGGCCGATGGGTGGGTTGACCGGCCACCTCGGCCCCTGGAGGACATCTGGAAGGCAGCGGGCATCGATCTGTGGCTTCTGGCTGGGCTAGGCTGCCTGGAGCCACGTGGCCTGCTGGGCTCCCAGAGAGGACAGCTTGTGTCTTTTCTTTTTCTCTTTTTTCTCTCTCTTTTTTTGGGGTCTTTTTTTAGGGCCGCACTCGCAGCATATGGAGGTTCCCAGGCTCGGGGTCCAATTGCAGCAGCAGCTGCCAGCCTACGCCACTGCCACAGCAACATGAGAACAGAGCCATGTATGCGAGCTACACCACAGCTCACAGCAACTCTGGATCTTTAACCCACTGAGCGGGGCCAGGGATCGAACCCCATCCTCAAGGATACTAATTGGATTCCTTGCCGCTGAGCCACAACAGGAACTCCTAGGACAGCTAGTTTCAGACTTCAGGGCTGTGTGTCTGGTGGGGCCGCCAGAGCACCGCTGACCTCGAAGTGAGCTGAAGCGGGGCCCTGGGCCACTCTGCCTGGTCTCTGAGCCACCAGGCTCCAGCAAGAGGGGTCCCGGGCCCCGGCACAGTCCGACCACCTGACCTCGAGCCTTCACTGCCTTCAGAAGCAGAAGCAGAGTGATGGCCAGGCTGGGAGTGGACACCTGCGCTCACAGACTCAGACCCCTTTGCTGTGACACCCCCCACGTACTCTTAGTTAACCCCCTCCAGCAGCAGCGTCTCCTCCACCCAATAAATAAGTGAACTGACCCCTCTGACTGTGTTACTGCCTGCTGGCCACAGTCCTATTTCACTGGGCCTCTTCCCAGCAAATCTTCGGGAAAGGTCTGTCTCCCCCCTTCCCACCCCGTCCGTCCCTACTTCTCCTTCTCCAAACTCCTCTCTTATAAATCACCAGTGGGCAGGGCTGGGAAAGAGGGTGTGCTGGGAGGGATCCTGCCTGGGTTTCCTCCTGGGAGCTGAGCGTTCCTTCCCCGGGGGCTCAAGCCTGGGGTCCTGCCTGCACAGCCCCTCCCCCATCCTCCACTATCCTCATTGTCTACACAGCGGCTGGGAGGGAGGGCACTTTAAAAAAAGGACATGCGAGTTCCCACAGTGGTGCAGCGGAAGGAATCCAAATGGTATCCTTGAGGATGCGGATGCGGGGTCGATCCCTGGCCTCGCTCAGTTCCATCCCTGGCCTCGCGTTGCCTGAGCTGTGATGCAGGTTACAGACACAGCTCAGATCCCACATTGCTGTGGCTGTGGTGTAGCTCTGATGTGACTCCTAGCCTGGAGACTTCCATATGCTGCAGGTGCAGCCCTAAAAAGCAAAAAAAAAAAAGAAAAAAAAGGAAAAAGGAAATGATATCATACCCTGCACTTGCTTCCAGCACTCCCGTAGTTTCCCTGTACAATTGGATAAGATGCTCACTCACCCTCCACCCTGGCTCTGACCCTGCCCACCTCCCTGCTTCTCGGGCCCCCAGAACGCTGCCTTCTCAGGTCCTGTCCCAGCTGCACCCTGTGTGCTCACAGGTGACAGGCCCAGAGAGCGCTAGTCTCACACCCCATCCAGACCACCCCGCTCTCCGCCCCTCCGTTGCTCTCTGCGAAATACCTGCCGCCGACCCTGTGATTTGTGTGCTCGTATTCTGTCCTAGGGGGTGCAAGCTCCTTGAGGGCAGGCATCTTGTATTTCTCATTCTGCTTGGACAGCGCGTCAGGCATATCCTAGTTGCTGGATGAATACTTATGCATCACCAAGCCAAAAAAGGGAGATGATGGGGCGGGGGGAGGAGCTGGGAGACAGGTGAGGTCTGAGCCTGTGGGCCCTTGGGCTCGTGCAAATATAGTCGGCCTTGACCTTCTGGGAGGTGGGTGAACCACAGACGAGCTTCACCCAGTTCAGGGCGAAGATTGATCACGCCAGTGGCTGGGCAGAGTGCCTTGTGTCTCCTAGAGGCTGAGCTCCCATGGCAGGGGGTGGGGGGGGTGTTAAAAGGGGAGAGGGCCACCAAGACCCTTCAGGGAGGGACAGGGCCTGAGGATGTCAAGGATGGAAAGAAGAAAAGGATCTGGGGGCGGGGAAGGGAGGGCCAGAGAGCAAACGTAGTGACACCCAAGGGGCCATGAGATGGTTCATTTGTCGGAGGGGAGCATATTCCTCTGGATCAGGGACCAACTTTTTAGGTAAATGAAGAACTTTTCTTCAAACGAAATCATATTCAGAACTTCCTTGATGGGTCAGATGGAAGTGGCGTCGCTCCCACCAGGGCGGGGGAAGGGGCCCAGAGCCAAGCCCTGCCCCTCCACCGGGCCACCCCTTCTGCTTCTCCTCTGAGGGGCAGGGGGGCGGGCGAGCTGAGGGCAGGCTTCCCCGCCTTCCCACCTGGGCCTCTGCAGCTGGGGTGTCACTTCACCCTCCTCTCCGCAGACAGCCTGGCACCCTGGGCGCCCTCCCTGCCCTGGCAGCCTGAGGACAGGACAGATTCTCTGCAGAGCCCAGGCTGCCCGTCCTGGAGGCTGGTCCTCCAGCCCCTCCACCCCTGGCTCTGGCACCGCGGCTGCTATAAATACACCCTGTGAAGGGAATGACGTGATGGAACAGAAGTGGCTCCAGAGCCCGCTGGCTCCAGGCTATTGTGTCAGCAACACACCTTAGAGAAACACATAAAAAGACAGCAACTCGGGAGGGAGCGCGCTGGCCGTAAAGGAGAGAAAGAACAAGAACGAAGGCAAAAATAACAACAACAAACAAAACTCATAAGCCTACATGAGTATTCCTGGGAGGACAAAAAGGCTCCAGAAAGGTCACCCCGGTCCCTTGAGCACACAATGTAGTTTTTGTAAACTTCCAAGGCTCCCTTCTACCTTTAAAAAAAAAAAAAAAAATCTCACTCCCACAATACACTTTTTTCTTAAGGAAATTAAACACAAAACACCTACTGTATATTTAATTTAAAGAGGGGAGAAAAAAATAAAAAACCAGAAACCCTCTCAATGTTGAAATGTCATTAAGAGGGGGTGACGCAAACCGGAGAGGCCAGGAAATTGAGTCTTTAACCGGCCACCCGGTCCCTGAGCGTGGCCACGTGCACTGCTAGACCCCGGCCTGCCCCGAAGCAGACACGGAGCTGATTCGGAAGACCGAGGGCAGCGTGGCCCCGCTCGGAAATCCCAGTAGCCTGGGGACCGACTGCAGAGTCTGATGCGGTGGGGGCTGCGGCCAGGCCTCCAGGAGGGGGAAAGGGCCCGCACGGGACAGCTCCGGAAAGTCGGCTCCTGCTTCTCCTTAAATTCCCTCCCTGTCTCGTCTCCAATCTTGCTGTCCTTCAAGGCCCCAGGGCCGGCACCGTGGTCTCTGTGAAGCTACCTCCAAGCCTCCAGCTCTTACCTCCTCTGTCCCCCTCTCTGCCCTGAGGCCGATTTGGAGTTCAGATTTTATTTTATTTTGTGGCCACGCCTGAGGCATGTGGAAACTCCTGGGCCAGGGACTGAATCTGAGCCCCAGCAGTGACAACACCGGGTCCTTAAGTGGCTGAGCTGCTGGGGAACTCCTATAGTTCATTTTGAATTCTGAGTTCCCGGCCAGGTTCCACCACGATGGGCAGATTCCTAAACCTCTTTATGTTTCCTGTCTGGAAGAGGAACTAGTTGTGCGGATTAAATGAGATTGTGCCCCTGGAGCGCTCAGCCTGGGCTCTGGCCCATGGGCAGTTTCAGTCGGAGTTGCCTGTCATTGCAGCCAGTTGAAGGGGCCTGAGGCCCTTGCTCCCCAGGCCTTCCGTCAGGCGCTGGGGGACAGAAATGAACCCAGTAATCGGGGTCCCAGACCTCACGGGCTCACAGTCTCAGGGAGCCTGTCACTTGCCTGCATGCCTTCTTGGGCGCCCCCGCCCCGTCGCCTTTCCTTGCTCTGCCGCCATTGTAGCCCCACCCCCTCTCTTCCTCCACGCGGGGTGGGCTCATCACTCCCATTTTGCAGATGAGAAAACCCAGGGCCCTAAGCACGTTGTCTAGGTTCCCGCAGTGAGGACCAGGGGGGCCGGGGTCCCCCCACAGCCGTCTGTCCCCAAAGCCTCAGCCTCTGTCCGGCCTCCGCCGTTTGCAGAGGGAGAGCTCGGACCCTCGCAGACATCAGGCGGGGCACGGCCGTGCCGTTTGTTTGGCGGCGTATTCGGAGTCTGAGTGAACGCTGCTGCGTTGTGGTTGCATCGCTCCTGGCTTCCAGTAACGTGCTTTCGCGGTAAAGGAGAGATCTGGGCTTTTGCTCAGGTTCTCGCCGCGGCCGTCCCGCCGCGTGTGCCGTGCTGGGGGCGCGTGTGTTCAGTTGCTTCGCTCACGTCTCGCCGTCGTGAAGAGGGAGCGGTGCGGCGGGGCTCGCGCTGGTGCTGGTGGCGGACGTGGTTCAAGTGCCTGCCTCCAGCCCCGCTTTGAGGGCATCAGGCCTGGGGAGCAGGGGTCATCGTCCCGGGAGGGCAGGACCTTCCTCCAGGCTTCTCTTCATCCTTGGCCAGGGCGTCTGGGGAGCCCTGGCCTCGAATCAGGTGGGCGGCTTGTCAACCCTGCAGACTCCTGAAGCCAGCAGGGGCCCTCTCCTCAGGCCCTTGGGGGCTGGCGATCCCCACCCTTAGCTAGACCCCTGGTGGCCGAGGGGACTGAAACAGCACTGCTGTCCCCGGGCGAAAGTGGCCTTGGCGAGCAGGCTGCCCGGCCTCTCGAACAGAGTGAGCACCGCGGGGCTGGGGCGAGCGGGGCCTTGGCGAGAAAACCGGCACCTCACTGATGGGTCATTTCTGATGTCATTGATCCGCACATGATCGTTTCTCGAAGGATTTTAGGTGGTTTTCAAAAACATGTGGGATGAGGGCAGATATATATGTATATTTAACACACATAGGTATGTCCCAAGTCGGGGGTTATATTTAGCTCATTGAGCCTGAAGAAAGAAGTACATCTGGATGCGTGTGCACGTGTGTGTGCCTGGGCCCGCGCGTGAGTGTGTGCGCGTGGCAGGGGTGCGGGGACGGGGAGGGCGCCTGACTCTGACCCTTGGGGTTGAGGTTCATCCTGTGATTCCTACTCTTCGGCTGCGCGAGGCGTGGAGTCCCTTCCGAGCAGATACTCCAGCCGACTCCCGGCTCTGACCCGAGTTGTCAGCAGAACCGGGTTACGAAGAACTGAGAACGTCGCCCAGAGACCTTAGTGACTGGTGGCCGGGGAGGTCACGAGGGAGACGTGGCCGGTCCTGTGCCTCCTGCTTCCTCATCCGTCGTTGGGTCACCTGCTTACTGTTGGTTTCGTCTCTCGGGTTGTCTTCCAGAAGCCTGGCCCCAGACTCTCTGTGTCGGGGGCGACTTTCACTCCGTGCATCTTCACCACACAACCTGTCTGGCAGCCGTCGCCTTAGAGCCCTGGACGGTGCAGTTCCTGTGCAGCCATTTCAGCCCCCGGGGGCTCCTGGTGCTCGGGGCCTGCTGAACCGGGTTCCCAGTTCTTGTGTCCTGTTCTTCTCTGGCCTCATCTTCCTGAAGGGGGTGGGGGAGCAAATCAGTGGCTCCAAAAGCTGTTCTCTGGCTCAAAAATCAAAACGGTTAGAACAGACCTCAGAAAAGGCATTTCCTGCCCCTGTGCTACAAAGGAGGGCCCAGGCCCCGGCCGGAACACTCTTTGCCAAGTTCAGATCTCCCGACTCTCATCAAGAGACTTTCTACCATCCTGGGGCCTGGACCCCTGGCAAAGCCAAGGTGAGGCAGCCGGAAGCGCCCCGCCTCTGAAGGGCTGTGCAGCTGTACCTGGGGGGGTGGGGGGGGGTAAACCCAAGTGGGCGGCAGCCCGAGCAAGTGTCATCTGAGGGGCGGCCCCGTGCAGGGGACCTCGTGTCCAAACTGTCCCCTGGGTGGAGCCTCACAGCAAAGTGAGAGAGAGAGTTGAGAAGGGGAGAGCAGAGCCCCAGGATGAGGAGGTGGGCACCAGGCTGTGCCCAGCCTCTCCGGGGCACCTCCTTGGCCGCCCTCGCCAGCCCCACGCAGAACACAGCTCCGGCGCCGGGCTACCTCCGGTCCTGAAGCCACTTCTGCCACGACCCACATTTCGCTGACAGCCCCTTCGCGCCTCGGGATGAATGAAAGTAACCTCCTTTCTTGGCTCAACCTTCCTCTAGCAATCCCCAGAGAAGGGACAGGCGTCCTTTCGTCACGCCCACGGCGAAGGATGGCATCCCTGACTCGCAACGGAGACCTTTCAGCACGCCAGGGCCTCTAGCGCTCGCCTTCGTTTCCACGTGGTTCTCTACATCCTTCTGTCAAAAACAAAAACAAAAACAAAAAAAGAAAGAAAGCAAGCTCTGTGTTGTCCAAAGGCCTTGGGGGTCTCGAAGGGAGCCTCTGTTCCCCCTAGAAGGCTGCGAGTGACGCAGACCTGTCTGGCCAATGGCCGTGAACTCATGAGTACTCGATGCATTTGGACATTGAAGAGCACGGCAAGGACGCACCTCAGGGCAGCAGCGGTGCCCGTCGCCCAAGCCTCGCCCGGCTCACGGCGTGCATGCCATCCTCCGTGGCCAGCCAGCCTCCACGGCCTCTCTGACGGTGTTTGCACCAGCAATCATTATGAATGTATTATAGCTCCTTTCAGCAAGTCGTGAATTTTTACAGCCAAATTACAAGTCTGTTTACAGTTAAGTGGCAGCGAGCACTTTTAAAGCAAGTACTGTAGATATTTTTACGACTGAGTTTGCACCATCAGAAACTCAGAGTATATGGGCAGAACCCAGAACGCCAGTCAGACTGTTTAGGGTTCAGCTAAATAGGGTAAATAAAGGGGCTTTGTATTTGCCTCATGGAGGCAGGAACTCATCAGGCCAAGGCTTGGATTCCATTGCCAGACCACGAGGTCTTTGAAAATGCAGCAATGATGGGTGATCCGATGGGTTGAGGGGCGTGATTTACTGGACTAACTGTATTAACGCTAGGATGAGTACGTTACAATTAGAACACGGAGTTCCCATTGTGGCTTAACAGGTTAAGAACCTGACTGGTATCCATGAGGATGCAGGTTCGGTCCCTGGCCTCGCTCAATGGGTTAAGGATCTAGCAGTTGCCACAAGCTGCTGCGTTAGTTCGATTCGGCTCGGATCCCGAGTTGCTGGGGTTGTGGGGTAGGCTGGCGGCTGCAGCTCCCATTCGACCCCTGGCCCAGGAACTTCTCAGGTGCAGCCCTAAAAAGACAAACAAACAAACAGTTATTTGCTATTGTATGACTCCATTTACACAAGGTACCCCGAAGAGTCAAACTCACGGAGGCAAAGTAGAATGGTGGGTGCCAGGGCTGAGGGGGGAGGCGCGAAGGGGGAGTCATTGTTTGGGGGGTACAGCGTTTCAGGTTGCAAAGATAAAATTCCCGAGATGCGAGATGCGTGGTGGTGGTGGTTGCACCACAGTGTGTGTGTGCCACTGGACTTAAAAATGGTCGATTTCATGGGTTTTTAAAAATTTTTATTCACATAGATTTACAGCATTGTGTTAGCTTCAGGTACACAGCAAAGTGACTCAGTTCTCCACATCCAGACATGCATATATGTCCGTTACACAGGCACATGTGTATGTGTGTTCTTTTCTAGATTCTTTTCCCTTATAGGTTATGACACGACATTAAATACAGTTCCCTAGACTATCCGTAGGGCCTTGGGGGTGTCTATTTTACATACGGTAATGGGTATGTTTTAACCCCAAACGCCTTTTTTCTCTCTCCCACCTTTTCCCTTTTTTTTTCTATGTCTGTTTCATGTTATGCATATTTTACCGCAGTAAAAATTATTTGGAAGCTGAAGACATATATTTTTGTTTTAAGGTAGAGGATAGTGATTGGGGATTGGGGAAAAAAGCATATATAGCAAAAATCTCTTTCTTCAAGCACACGCTTGGCTTCCTATTCTTTTCTGTGATTTACATTATCAGCCAGGTTTGCCAGAGTAAGAGTGAAGGATGGTATTTTTATTTTTAGTTTAGTTTTCAATCTTCATCAATGCTTATTTTTAAACAAAAATAAGAATAACCATAACTCATTTTGAACTTCGTTTTAAACTCTGTAATTAATCACAGTTCAAGTAGAATCGGACGATGTTAAATGGTGTCTAAAGATGAGTGTTTACTGGAAAGCGGAAGGAAGTAGAAGCACTGAATTTGAGCATTTAGGGTTTTACGAAGTACTTTTTTTTTCAGCGAGCCTATTCAAAAAGGCAAAGGCAAAACCAAAATTATGCATATTTAGAAGTCTTAAACATTTTAACTATGAATATAAACAACTTAAAATGTAAACAAAACATGAAATATGCATTATCTTGGAAGCTAATTTGAAAAATATCAAAATTAAAATTTTAAGCATGTATATATATATATAATCTCACACTTTCCCCCAGAACGTTAAACATTAAACAGAAAACAAATATGGAAAAATTAAAGACATTCAAAGACTCATACGAGGTCTGGCGCTGATGACGTGATTCTCCAATAAACCGCAGGCTCACGGTGCTTTCCTTCTTGACACCTGTCTCAGCAGTGCATCCGGCCTTCTGAATACTTTGTCCCCAGGACTGAACTCTTGGTTTCTACTCTCCAAATCTGTCCCTCTGCCCGTCTCCAATATTTTATTTATTTATCTATTGGCTGATTGTTTTACAAAGGTGTCTTCATTTCAGATGTAGAGCAGAGTGATTCTTTTTCAGATTCTTTTCCATTACAGGTTGTGACACATACTGAGTCGTGGTCCCAGGGCTCCACAGGATTCTTCGTTGGCTGACTCCTATGTTATATTTAGTGGTGTGTGTATGTTAATCCCAGGCTCCCCCGCTCCTTTCCCCTTTGTTTGTTTTCTGTATCTGTGTGTCTGTTTCTCTTTTGTTAATAAGTTCATTTTGTATCACTTTCTTAGATTCCACATATTAGTGATATATGATATTTGTCTCCATCTGACTTACTCCACTTAGTGTGATAATCTCTAGGTCCATCCATCCAATATCTTTTTTTTTTTTTGTCTTTTTAGGGCCACATATAGAAGTTCCCAGGCCAGGGGTCGAATTGCAGCTGTAGCCTCTGGCCTATGCCATAGTCACGGCAACGCCAGATCCGAGCTGTGTCTGCAACCTACGCCACAGTGCACGGCAACACCGGATCCTTAACCTACTGAGTGAGGCCAGGGATCGAACCTGTGTCCTCAGGGATCCTAGTCAGGTTCACTTCCACTGAGCTACAGTGGGAACTCCATCCAATATCTTTTAATTGGGACATTTAAAACCCATCTATAGTAGATCAAATAATAACACACACCTGCCATTTTTATGTCCATGTTCTCAGGTTTTTTTTTTTTTTCTCTTTTTAGGGCTGCACCTGAAGCATATGGAGGTTCCCAGGCTAGGGGTCGAATCAGAGCCGCATCTGCTGGCCTGCACCACAGCCACAGCAACACAGGATATGAGTCGCCTCTGTGACCTACACCACAGCTCACAGCAATGCTGGATCCTTAACCCACTGAGGGAGGCCAGGGATTGAACCCACATCCTCATGGATATTAGTTGGGCTCGCCACCGCCGAACCACAATGGGAACTCCCTACGTCCTTATTCTTGAAACCTGTGAATGTGTTCTCTTCCATGGCAAATGGCCCTTGCAGATATTTCCCAGGCATATAAGAAAAGACAATATGATGTAGAAAAGGATAAAATTAGATAGAGAAGGAAAGAGGGAGAAATGCAGGGGGAAAAGCAAAAATGAGGAGAGAGAGACATAGCGATGAAGAAAGAAAAAAGAGAAGGAAATGACTGAGCAGCTGGATAGACCTCATAATTAAATAAGCAAATTCATTCCCTTATTTTGCTTTTGAAAGTTAGAAATGAACTTCTTTCTCGGGACTCAAAGCATAGAGTCAAGTCGAAAATTGGCATTTGGATGCCGAGAGTTTAAAGTCATAGACTGGTTGGAAATATGATGAATGCAAGTGACGATTATACTACACTCAGGTTAAAACTGTTGCTTTTTTAAATACAGTAATCCAGAGCCAGATAAATCCTCAGCTATTTCTTCTTAGGAGTTGGGCCAGGTATTTAGATACTGTGGTTTGTTGGCTATAGTTGTGCAGCAGTCTGTTTGCTCATCTGAAAGCAAAAATGAGACTAAGTTTCTTAAAGGGGCCCTTTATACTCATGAATTGCTATCTGTGCACAGCTATAAAGTTTCTAAATATAAGAAAAATCTCTACCATGTGCTAAAAATCAAGCTCAACATAACAAAAAGGAATGAAAAGGTTAGAAATAAATTTTAGATCTGCGTCACTTAGCTCTTTGGGGTTTTTCCCCCCAGCTTTATTAATGTATAATGGACATCTATCATCCTGTAAGTTTAAGGTGTACAATATGCTGATTCGATACACATATAAATCGCAAAATGATTGCCACGTCAAGGTTAGTTAACACACTCATCAGCCTGTGTAATTGCATTTTTGTGTGTGTGGTGAGAACATTTAAGATCGACTCTCTTCGCAGCTTTCAAGTGCGTAATACAATGTCATTAACTGTAGTCACGGTGCGGAATATTAGACGGGCAGAATGGACTCATCTTGTACCTGCAGGTTTTCCTCCTTCTGCCAGCACCTCCCCGTTTCCCCCGCACTCCAGCACCTGGCAGTCGCCACCCAACTCTCCGTTTCTTGAGTGTCTTTGAACGATTCCATGCAGAAGGAAGTCCCATAGCATTTGTTTTTCTCGGCCTATTTCACCTAACATAATGCCCCCCACGTCTTGGATGACAGCATTTTTGTGTGTAATGAGTAATTTCATCCTTTTCAACTTCAATCTCTGTAAAATGGCAAAGTTCTTGGAGTGCAGTTACAAAGAAACTTCTCATAGGGGCACACTTATACATATTTTCTTTGTTGGAAGTAAGGATCTGTTCCTCAGGGGACGCATTTGCCTCGAGGATGAGTGTGTGTGTGTGTGTGTGTGTGTGTGTGTGTGTGTCTGTGTGTGGAGACATATCAGAGTGGGCATTTGGCTTTTGATGCGTGGTCAGGAGCTTTTCTGGCGGCTGCACTCCTTTCTGATACACTGGTGATTTGATGCTTTCTCTGCCCAGAACTGCAGTCGCTCCATCCTGACCTCGCCTACCTACTGTTGTATGTGTCGCATTCCCAGACAGAAATCAACGCCACCGAGACAGAGTTCTCTAACAGGTGGTGCTTAATCTAGCTTTTGCCTCCCTGGGCTCAGAATTCCTCATTCTAATTGGTATAGAGCTTGTGAAGAACAGGTGTAATAATACTGGTGTTATAGAGCCACCACGTATTAAGTTATCGTTCTGTGTCAGGCGTTACGCTTGTAAAGCCTGAATGCAGTTCGAATGTAGCTCTTATTATTTTTATGTACGTTGCCTCATCTAACGCTCGCAAAAGACCTTATGAAGCAGGCGTTATGACTCTGCCCATTTCACAGCTGAAAAAACTGAAACTGAGATTAAGTATGGTATATTGCCAATGTCACCTGCTGGCAGGTCCCAGAAAGAACGTGGATGCAGATTTGTTTAGCATCATAGCCTGTTCCTCCAACCACGATGTTATTTCTGGATGGGATCCTTGACTTCAGATTGTGTAAAGAGGAGGAGGGTGTGTTGACAATGCATATTTTATAGCTATAATTTGAGATAAAAGTCTGATGTCATTCTCACAACTGAAAATATAAAGCAAGAAAATTTTATTATTTTATAGGCAGGAGTCAATTCTTACTTTTAATTCCTAACACTAGTTAAGAGTGCATCAAGAGTTCTATTTGGAGGTCTAGTTTCATTACTTTATATTTTCAGAATGTTCAAAAGTAATTATTTCGGGGGAGTTCCCATTGTGGCTCAGCAAGTTAAGGACCTGAAGTTGACTCTGTGAGGATGCCGGTTTGATCCCTGCTTCTCTCAGTGGGTTAAGGATCTGGTGTTGCTGCAAGCTGCTTTGTAGGTCACAGATGCAGCTTGGATCTGGTGTTGCTGTGTTGTAGGCCAGTGGCTGCAGCTCTGCTTCGACCCCCAGCCTGGGACCTTCCATATGCCACAGGTTTGACTGTAAAAGAAAAAAAAAAAGTCATTATTTTTTATAAGATACGTATATAAATAAGAAAAAGACTCGCCCAACCCCATCTAATAGAATAATGGGAACGGCATCACCAGGAAAGTCTTTCTAAAAATATGGACCATAAGTTATTTGAATAAATTTTGGAAGATGCCCTACAATTAAATACCAAGTGGCTGTTAAAACCCAGTAGACGCCAGCTATAGAAAGCACAATGGATTATTTAAGAAAGAAGAATCTTACAACATCATAGGGATTTTATTGAGTCGTACACTTTATGTGCACTTTTTTGTATATATATTCTATTTATATTTACCAAGTTACTTTGGGATTTCCCATTGTGGCTGAGCACTAACCAATCTGACGAGTATCCATGAGGTTGCGGATTCAATCCCTGGCCCCACTCAGTAGGTTAAGGATCTGGCCTTGCTGTGAGCTGTGGTGTAGGTCACAGACTAGGCTTGGATCCCACATTGCTGTGGCTGTGGTGTAGACCCGCAGCTGCAGCTCCGATTCGACCCCTAGCCTGGGAACCTCCATATGCCTGACGTGAAGCCCTTAAAAAAAGAAAGCTGCTCTGGATAGTCTGGTTCCATTTTTGGAGAACATACCTGGGCATATCCCACGCAGAAGAAAATCTTTGGAACAGAATGTCCTAAAGCACCCGGAAAACTATCTCTGGGTGGTCCCTCATGGGTTTTTGTCTTTTCTTTATTCTCATGTGTTTTTTCTAAAATGAGCATACACTGCAAGCATTTTATGAAGTGCAAGAGAGTGGAGATCCAGTCATCCCTTGTGGCAGAAAAGCAGCCCCAGCCATGTCCAAAGTCAGCCATTTGTCCTCGGGTGGCCTGGGCCGGAGCTCTGCCCAGGGCAGGCTGAGGTCGGGAGGCCACAGACCCGCTGGGAGCGAGGCCTCCGGACACTCGGTTTGGTTTCCGAGTGGGACCCGCACCCGGGCGAACGGCCTGTGCGCCACCTGCCTCTCCGACCCGGTCTGAGCTCCTGCTCTCGGGCCGGGGGCCAGGGTCGTTTGAGGCCACAGAGCTGGTCACAGCTGCTGGGAAGCCGTCCCCCCAGGAGGGGACGGGCCTTAAACATCCCCGCTCCGCTGCCTCCCGGCGCCTTCACTCGGCGCTTCTTCCTGCACAGCTTCATCTGGAATTGTGTGCTCACTCTTACCTGCTTCCAGATGGTTCATGAGCGATTTCAGCCAGGCCACTCGTCTGGTTATCCTGGCACCTTCCAGACAGGTTGGCTCCAAGGTTATGAGGGAGTTTGGCCTCGTCCAGTGTCTATAGCAGGCAGGGCTTCAGGAGAGTGAATTCATCTCCACAAAATTCCTGCAGAGCAGCGGCTTTTAGAGCCAGTGTGTCTGGGTCTAAAAACGGCAACCTGGTTAGACAGGGGCCCGTCCAAGGGCCGCTTCCAGGGCCTCTCACTTTAGTAGCTTGAGTTGGGGTTGAACGGCCTACCTCACTTGTCATTTTCCTTTTTTTAAGGGCCTCTCCCGAGGCATAGGGAAGCTCCCAGGCCAGAGGTGGAATTGGAGCTGCAGCCACTGGCCTCCACCAACACAGCCACAGCAGCACAGCGACACCAGCAGATCCGAGCCACGTCTGCGGCCCACGCCACAGCTCACGGCTATGCCAGATCCTGAAGGCACTGAGCGAGGCCAGGGACCGAACCCGCATCCTCATGGATACCGGGCAGGTTCATAACCTGCTGAAGCACGACAGGAACTCCCCCGTTTTCCTTGTCGGAAGCCGATGAAAAGAAGGGAAGACCCAGAGTTGGAAAATTCCAGTCTAATCGGGCTGCTCCTGCATTAATTTGGGTGTAGGGTGTTTGGGGTGGTTGTTGGGTTTTTGGTGTGTGTCCAACATGGAAAATGCTTTCTCAAGGTCTGGCAGGCCACAGCGGAGGAGTCTGTGAAGGCCACTGAGCAGACCAGGTGTTTGACAGGAAGCAAGCAGAGGCTTAGTCGGAAATGTGTGTCCAGCTGTCGATGGAAGATTACGACCAAGGATGATGGTAGCTGTTAGGGCGAAACACGAGGAGAGTACGGCCAAATGCCCAGTCTGAGAAGACTGACTTTCAGGGGGAGTAGCAAAAATTCGACATTTCAGCTGCTGTTTGCTCTTTGCACAAAAAAGTTAACTTATCATGTTGGGCTTGAGAGGCCTTGAAATGCCTGCTTGTAAAAGTGGGGACCAACTTGCTAATGAGATACGCACTTGACAGTCGATGCATGTTCATAAGGTGTCGGAGGAAGGAAAGCTGACAGGGGACAGGATGGGCGTTTAAAGGTGCTGGGAGGTGAGAACGCCTCTCCGCGCGCCTAAGGTTGACCAAGCATTTGTGGGCCCTGTCTGACGGATGCCCTTCTTCTGGTGAATTTGCCAGTTCCAGCCAGCCTTTGCCGTACTGCCTTCCAGTTTTCCTTATGTGCGTCGTTGGCGAGAGCTTCCTCACGTGCGGTGCTGCCTGGGTTTCTCTCCCAGCGTAGCCCATGGCTGCGGACAGACCCCAAACAGATCACTGCTTGAGCATTTATTTAATGATCAACTTTTACATGTAGACACTGGGGTAGGCCCTGAATAACGTCACAATGCCTCTAGAGAGAAATTTCTAGGGTTTCGTTCATGGGTTTTTTTGGTTGTTTTTTTAGAGACACGGACCAGGCTGATACTGAATTGTGATTTAAGGAAAGATGAAGGAAGAGATTCTGATAAAATGTTAAAAACAGGGCTGGGCTTTATTCATGCATGTCGTTGTGCCCCCTCCCCTACTCCCCCCCCCACCCCCGCCCCGCATGACCGTGGCTGGCAGGCCAAACTGCCCATTTTTCCTGTACGCGTCCCTCGAAGGAGCCGGGGCTGACTCTTTTGCCTCAGGATATGACTTGGAGGTGGGAAAGGAGACCAGAGAGGACAAGCAACAAACAAAGCAGAACAAGCGAACCACCTGCCAACAACTTGAATGACAGCCTAGGTTCTTCAGATGCTGTGATTGCGCCTCTGGAAATGATAGTCAATGACATTATTTAAATTTTTTTTTTTGCTTTTTAGGGCTGCACCCATGGCACATGGAAGTTCCCAGGCTAGGGTCAAATCAGAGCCTCAGCTGCTGGCCTGCACCACAGCCACAGCACTGCCGGATCGCTAACCCACTGAGCAAGGCCAGGGATTGAACTCGCATCCTCATGGATACTAGCCAGGTTTGTTAACTGCTGAGCCATGATGGGAACTCCTTAAAAATCTTCTATTTGTGAGCTGCTGCAAGAACAATTGTATACTGATTGTTAATTATACTTTAAGTCCTTTAATTACCACTAACACAATAAGTTAAATATGATAAGCCGTTAATGGCAGTAATTAGTAAGCAGTATATTTTAGCTGACCCCATGCCTACTGATTTTCTGGGAGGCAGTAGATGGAAGAGAAGCAGGTTCACCAAACTTCGGCCTTGGCACCATCTGCTTCCTTTTCCCCTTCTTCCTTTCCTTCTTACTCTTCCTCCTCCTTCCCATTCACTGATTTCATTACTTAACAAATACTCATTAAACCACCTTCACGAGCCGGGTCTCTGTGAGGAAGCTGCTTTCTTGTCCAGCTGACTCAGACAGGGCTGCTGGTGGCAATGCGGTAGATTAGCGGGAGTCATCCCGGCGTTCCCGGCGTGGCTCAGGGGTTAGCAAACCTGACTAGCATCTATGGGGAAGCAGGTTCGACCCCTGGCCTCGCTCCGTGGGTTAAGGATCTGGCGTTGCCGTGAGCTGTGGTGTAGGTCGCAGATGTGGCTCAGATCTGGCATGGCTGTGGCTGTGGCGTGGGCCAGCAGTGATAGCTCCGATTCAACCCCTCGCCTGGGAACCTCCCTATGCCTCGGGTGAAGCCCTTAAAAAAAAAGAATTATCTGCTTACGCTGAATGGCAGAATCCACCTTTTTCTCTACAACACCATCCTTTGTGTAAAGCCAGGGCTTTCAACGTTGGCAACGTTGACATTTAGGGCCCGACAAGTCCTTGCTGTCGGGCCCTGTCCTGTGTGTGGTAGGATGTTTGGCAGCACCTGCTAGAGGTCAGTGGTACCACCCAGTTTGGACAATCTCAATGTCAACAAAAATCATGTTATTTAAGAGCCACTGGCATAAAGGAACCACGAAACGGAGTTTTGCTGGGGTTGCTTTTCACACCCGTGTTCAAGATCGGACGCCAAAGTAAGTTTCAGGAGGGAATGGGTGTGCGTGTGCGTGTGTGTGTGTGCGTGTGTGTGTGTGTGTGTGTACACTCCTCACAGGTGTCAGCTAATTATCTATGGCGACAGACGAAAACATCCACAGTGCCGTTTAAGGTGCTTGGTGTTTCTGTCCTAAACACTTTTCTCCAAGGTCCTGCCTTTCAAGAAACAATATTGGCTTTTACCTGATGTATTTACGGCCATGGAATTCATTGAGGGATAAAGAATGCATCCATGAAACTTACTGTAAGATTGCTTTTCCTTCCTTGATGACCCAGGCCATAGACATGATTCTACAAACGTCTTAATTCCAAGTTTACAATAGCTATCTATTAGTTTCATATTGGCCAAATTTATGATACATTAGGCCTGTATTTTATGCTCTTTGTAAAGTCTTGCCCCTTTCATGGGCCCGAGGTCATCATTTTGCTAATTCAAATGATTCTGGAGGGTTTATGGTGGTTGTATCTTGTCTGTGTGACATATGGTTGGTTATATCTATGATTTATTTGCTGCTGAGTCCTTGGTCGGGAACACAACTTCCAATTATCCAACTCATTATAACATTGTTCCGTGGGAAAACTTCAGCAGCTGAAACTGTTGACTAACTAGAATCAAAAAGAGCAGCTTAAGATCAGATAAGCTAAAATTTTGTTTTGGTTGACAATCTCCAACATCCACAAGGCTAGGACTAAGCTCCAGCTCTCATGGGTTGATATTTTGCAGTTCCCCATGCTGCACGGGGCCATGCTTGTAGCTTTTACTGTCAAGATGGCCAGTTGGTAAGAATTATTCTGAAAATGTTCCAAGTTAAAAATAATTGGGTTCTGAAAGACAAACTAAATAAAAGCAGTGTCCTTGCTCAGTAAATCCGACTTCAAGATAATTTCCCTCGTCCCATATTCCTAACAGATTGCTGCTTTTAGAGAGAAATTCTGATACATCCATTGCAAGAGCATCTGAATGAGCTATATTGTCAAAATACTGCTGCGAGCCTCTCTCAGAGCCCAGCAGCTTCTCACATGAGTTTGCCTTCACTCCACTAAAACGGACTCCTCTAGCTGCTATGAGTTGGATTCAGGTCTGCTCCCATGTATGCTCACCCCAGAACCCAAGCTGAAGGGGCCACGCTATCTGCAGCAGGCTCTTTAAATGGAAGATTCCCAAAGCAGAAGAGCCAAAAGGTACAGGCTCGTTTAAGACCTGTCCACTAACATTCCATGGCTATAGAAAAACATATGTGAGGATACAGGAGAAGCATCAACGAGTCAGGAAAATAAACTTCACCCACACAGGAAAGGGAAAGAAAGAGGTATTTGAACAATAATTTCGTTCAAGTAAGTTTGAACGATAATTCAAACTATCACCAAAAAGTCATTTGAAAGAGAGAACTCAAAGGACTGTTAAATGAAGAATTTGGGTGTTTTTTTTTCTTTTTTCTCATTCTTGAGTTACCCCAGGCCACATGGCTTCTTCCATGTATCCAGTTTTTATCCAGGGAGTCTCCCCTCCTGTTTTTCAGCCCCATGTGCATGGGGGAGGGTTTTGCCCTCATCCCATGGGTACAGCACGGGACCCAAAGAGCAGGGCATTCCCTCTATGCATTCCCTACGTGCCCAGATCTGGCAAACCCCCTGCAGTGAGAAGCATTTCTATCTTTTTTTTTTTTTTTTTTTTTTTTTTGTCTTCTGTCCTTTTAGGGCCGCACCCATGGCATATGGAAGTTCCCAGGCTAGGGGTCAAATTGGAGCTGTTAGCGGCTGGTCTACACCACAGCTCACGGCAATGCTGGATCCTTAACCCACTGAGCAAAGACATTTTAAAAAGAAAGGAAAAGAAATGCCGAACAGCTTCGTGCAACTGGCAACTGAAGTGAGGTCCTGTGTCTCTAATGAGCGCCCCTGCCCTGTCTGAGCCCCTCTGAGGAAGGAGCCAGGCTGGAAGTGGACAGCTTGGTGTGGACCTATGGTCGCTGTGCCCAGCTGGCGACCTCAGGTGCAGCCTCCAGGTCAGGCCGTCTTGGCACTTCCTGCCTTTGCCAGTGCTCCGGAGACGTGGATGGAAACGCACTAACATACACCACAAACCTGAATGCCTGCTAGACTCTCCCTAGCAGGTGCCGGCAAGCTGAAATTGCTATTTCTGCGTATTTTTTCCCAAGCGGAGATGTCGTTAGGAAGAATGGCGGGTAAATGTGACATGGACGACAGACCTCCCAAAGCAAGGAGGCGCAGGTTCTTGAAACCAGTATTTTTAAAGTTAAAATTTGCTGAAATCGGAGTTCAGAAGGTCCTGGTGAAGAGGAACTCCAAGGCCTCTGGAGTGGAATTGATAGGTTGGGGTAGATAAGGTCATTATAGGCATCCCGATAGGGACCAGAGCTAGCGAGGGAAACCCAGGGGACTTTGGGAGACACTGTAAGTTAATAAACACCCAAGAAAGCCATCGGCAGGAAGCAGACTTGCTTAAAACCATGAATAAAAGCATGAGCTACGCCTCAAGTCATTAAGTGAAAGATAAAATGAGGCCTGCATTCAAGTTCAGCAAGATAATGCTCCTTAGAGCCAAGGGCAGGAATTGAAGGGAAAGATGACCTTCCTTCCAAAGTAGGAGACCCCTCGCTGTACAGAAACCTGAGATGCTTCCACATGTTAGCCTCTGGTACCACCTTCTGCAAATGCGAAGAAGCACCGGGGCAGTTCTGGTTTGACCTCAGAGGGTCAGATACTCTGACCAGATATGAAGGAGGAGCTAAGGCTGTGAGTCTGGCGACCACGAGAAGAAAGAGGAAGAAGGTGGCTTTCCCCCTCCCGCTCTCCTTGGATTCCAGAAATGTAGCCCACCTGCTCCCCAGGGCAGCGCCTCCTCACCCGCCCGCCTGTATCCCTCACAAGCATCCAACTTTAATAAATCTATTTCTTGCCTATCACTTTGTCTCTCGCCGAATTCCTTCTGAGCTGGACACAAAGAGCCCGAACCTCAGAAAGTCCAGACACCAGGTGAGTGATTCTACTTAGAAAACTGTGGGCGTAGGTCCCAGTCTGGGTTCTCCCGGGTTCAAGTCATATGTGTTGTTAATTTCAGAATATCCAGGGAACCAGAGAGAAGCCAGGCACGGCTTCTGGCTGTGACATTTCAGAGAACCATGGTTCTGCAGCCTCCCAGGGCGCTGACCAGCCCCTGGGGAAAGAAGGTTCTAGGCCCTGGGGAGAGGAAGAGGCAGCAGGAGAGCAGTGGAGGGCAGGCAAGAGCCACCACAGCCAGGTAGGAAAGACTTTAAACTAGAGAAAAGGACAACCTCACAGTAGGCCCCGCCATTTATTTAGAATATTAAAATTGGATGTACCCTCTTTTTCACTCCAACCTGGATAAGTTACCTATGTCCACAGTAGGAATATAAACCATACTGGCAGACCAGGGGAGTTCCCACTGTGGCTCAGCAAGTTACGAACCTGACTAGTCTCCTTAAGGACACGGGTTCAAAATCTGGCCTTGCTCAATGGGTTAAGGATCCAGTGTTGCTGTGAGCTGTGGGGTAGGTCACAGGCATGGCTGGGACTCTGCATTGCTGTCGCTCTGGTGGAGGCAGGCAGCTGCAGCTCCAATTCGACCCCTAACCCGGGAACTTCCATATGCTGCAGGTGGAAAAAAAAGAATTCACCAGGGCTAAAGATGTGCTCCCGAACCCCCCGGTGGAGGGCGCGCCAGCACCCCAGTCCCGGTTTCAGGAAACCCCGCAGGCTTTGTGAAGATCGGCGCCTTCCCTCCCCATGAGGACCCACCTTAGAGCTCAGGCCTCAGGAGCCAGGCCCAGACTCATGGCCAAGGAGCCAGAGACAGCAGCCTGGGGCAAAACCGAAATCACAGGCCTGCTTGTCGGGAAGCAATAAAACTCTGACTTTTTCACTGAGCCGCCAAGTCCACCACAGTACCTCCCCGCTGGAAAGAGCCCACCAGTATGTCTCATTTCATCCAAAATGAGCAGGGAGTTCCTGCTGCGGCTGAGTGGGAAGGAACCTGACGAGTATCCATGCGGATGTGGGTTCAATCCCTGGCCTCGCTCAGTGGGTTAAGCCTCTGGCATTAACGTGAGCTGTGGTGTACACAGAGGCGGCTCAGATCTGGTGTGGCTGTGGCTGTGCTGTAGGCCGGCAGCTGCACCTCCAATTTGACCCCTAGCCTGGGAACCTCCATGTGCTGCTGTGGGTGCAGCCCTAAAAAAAAAGAAAAGAAAAGAAAAGAAAGAAAGAAAAGAAAAAACAGCAGGATTCAGGGAGAAGCCAGGTAAGCTTGGCGTTAATAAGTAGATGGGCTGCTACTGCACAGCACAGGGAAATGTGTGCGACTGGGTCCCTTTGTGGAACAACAACTTGACGAGAAACATTGTAAATCCACTATACTCAATAGTGGTAATAATCCAAAATATTTAATAATAAATAAATAGAAAGCTGCTCTCATGCCTTGCCTTAAGCTGGAGTTAACGGACTTGCTGGTTAGCAGCGGGTAGTGTCCCTTGCAGCAAAAGCAACAAGCCGCTGCCACTGGCCGCGCTCTCCCCTGCGTGCTCCGGGGCTGGTCACTGCTCTCCAGCTGCTTCGCAAAGGCGAGGGCACCAAGGAGTCGTTACCACTGGGAGATCTGCTCCTCAAGCCGTCTTGGACGTCCCAGCCCTTGGCTATGGACAGATCCGGGGCAGGGGCTTTGGAGCCACGCCGTTGAGCCCGAGGTGCCCCAGGGAAGGATGGAAAGTGATCTGGGCGGAGAGGTCACACTCGAGATTCAGCGGGAGGCTTTGTAGAAGGAGTTTAAGAAAACAGCCAGTGAGGCGCAGGAGGAAAGGAAAGCGACAAATACGGTTTCATCCAGGGTGGGCCCCCTGGGGCTTTCCCCTGGGAACTCACGACCCCTGGTCCCCTGCCTGCTGGTAGCTGCTCGGCAAAAGTGACAGCCAGAGGCCATCACAGAACCACGTGTTCTGTGCCTCCCAGACTCGGAGACCAGGAACTTACTCCTGTCCTGACTCAGTTTTGGTAGTTCGTGTCTCTATAAGACTTTGTTTCATCCAGGTTATGAAAAATGTTGGCATATGATTGCTTATGTCGTTCCCTTAAAATCTTTGTTTCTTTCTCGAGGATCAGTGATAAAGTCCCCTCTTTCACTACTGATTTTAGTAATTTGAGTTTTCTCTTTTATTAGTGGTCAGTCTAGCTACAAGTTTATTATATTCGTTGATCTTTTCAAAGAAATGCTTTTTTGTTTTGTTGGTTTTTGGGATTCCCTTCTCCATTTCATTGATTGAGGTTCTAATATTTATTATTTTTTATTACATTTCTGCTTTTTTTTTTAATAATTTCTTAAGAGGGAAAGTTAGGTTATTGATTTGAGTTTTTCTCTTTTTAAATGTATGAATTTTGGAGTTCCCTGGTGGCTCATCAGGTTAAGGATCTGGCGTTGTCACTGCTGTTTCTGGTCACTGCTGCTTGTGGGTTTGATCCCTGGCATAGGAACTTCCACATGCCACAGGTGTGGCCCATATATAAATATAATATATTTAGGGCTGTATTTCTTCTACATACTGTTTTAGCAGCATCTCACATATTTTGAAATGTTGTATTTTTGTTTTCATTCATCCCGAAGTATTTACTAATTTTGCCCGTGATTTCTTCTCTCTCCATTGATTGTTTAAGAGGGTGGTGTTGCATTTCCACATGTTTATACATTTTTCAAATTTGTTTCTGCTGTCGACTTCTAATGTTATCTCATTGTATGGAATGTTATGTTTTATATGGTTTCAATTCCTTTAACTTTTTTGAGACTTCTTTTATAGCTTAACATGGTCTATCCTATGGACTTTTCTCAGCACTCTTGAGAATAACATGTGTTCTGCTCTTGGGTGAAGACGGTAGATGTCCAGCAGGTCTAATCAGTCTACAGTGGCACTGAAATCCTTCCGGTCCTCATTGTTCTTTGTCTTCATTCTAACCATTATTGGAAGTGCTGTTTCAAAGTCTCAGCCATTATTGATGAATGGTATTTTCGTCCCTTTAGTTAAGTCAGCTTTTGTTTCATGTGTTCTGGGGCTCTGAGGTTACATGCACGTCTGTTTATAATTGCTCCGTCTTCTTGTGTATACTGAGCCTCAAGTCCATCAGCAGCTTCTTGGTGGGATCATAAAGAGGAGCCATGGAAACGCCTGAGCTCTTATCCTGTCCCTATGCAGCAGGACAGCTTCTTCCCTATAGGCAGTAAGGCCTCCACTGCCATGTCAAAGACCGCAAAGAAATGACTAATGCTCTCTCACTCTGTTTGGCAAACTACAGACATACCCTTGGGCAAGTTTGCTTCTACATAACAACCCCATGGATGTCTTGGCAGCCCTCGTGTCCTGTGGCGTTGCGCAAGTCTGAACGCCCAACAGAAAACAGTCTCAGTTGCTACGGTTTATCTGTTCGTTAGGGTCACACCATTCCTTCTACACAGGAAAATGCCACCGTGGCTTTATCTTTAAAGGAACTGCCACCATGATCGGGATCCACAGTGGTTGCAAGATATCAGGAGGCGGCATGTAGTGCTTTCTTCATCGTTCTGTGATTCATGTCACTCGCGCTGGAGCGTAACCCACAAGCAGATCTAGTGTCAAGTCTGGCAGCCCCTCTGCTCCCCCGAAACCTTTGAGGCTCCATTGCCCAACGGCCAGTGGTGACTGTTAGATTATGAGCCCTTTGCGAAGTGGAACAAACAACTCCCCCCAAAAGGGCGTAGCACCTCATCTGCACTCCCTGCTATAAAGGTGGTTTCTCAGAGTGGCCTTTGGGAGCTGGGACGTGACACATACAGATTTTGTGCTTCTGTCGGTCTTCTGCTCCTGTGTGAGTTTACTCTTGCAGCAGCCGCTGTCTATAATGGCGTCCCTATGGACAAGGAGAGTCTTGTTGGTGCCACTAGATGGACGATGCTCCATTTTGCTTCCAGGTCCAGACGATGATGCTGGAAACCAGAGAAGGTCTTGCACAATACACATGTGTTCCAGACACTGAGAGTATTTTCAAATGCCCCATAAATCTAAAAGATGTTGGAAATTCAGAGGATGGAACTTTAGTCAGTAGCACTAAAAAAACCCTATATTTTTAAAGAGAAATATTGCAGATATACGGCACATAACGTGGAGAAGTTTGGAGTGGTTTTTTTTTTTTTCCATTTGTTGTCCTTCCAATCTTCCTCATGCCTCTAGATATTTTTCCCTTTTTAAATGAGTTTTTCGGCATTACATTTCAATATATACATATAGATAGGTAATCCTAGCACACCCGCACATTGCTTCCCTTCCAGCGCTTTAACACGTCAGCTCACAAATGTGTCCGTGCATTTCAGGGAGTCTTCAGCAAGCAGTCGCACACTTAGATGATGGGTGCCATGGCAAGTCACCTGAGCTGGCAGATCTGAAAAGTCCTGCCTTGCCCTAGTGTATGTTTGAAATTGCCTATTTGTCCTTGCAAGGCTGGGATGCTCTCTTAAGAAGGGGAACGTGCTATGTACAGACAGTTGACGTTAGGAAATAGCATGATCATGGTTTACTGTAACTGGATGTGAATTCTCCCCACGTCCCCCATATCAGGTCATTTTAAATTACCTATTGAATTCAAAATATTTATAAATACTTGAAGAGTCTTGAATGGCTCCAAGCTAGAGTAACACTTGCCAAGTCTAAGTTAGCTCTCCTTTGAAGGCTGAGCCTCTTGTTTCCACATCAGTGCTCCAAGCAAAGCCTCTGACGGCAGATGGCTCCTCTACAGCATCCCTCCCCACCCCCCCAGGGTGAAGACGTGTGACCAAGGCCCCCTCCCTGATGCCTCCAGGATCCTCTTCCTCCCCTTCTTGCTTTTCTCCTTGTTATCAGTCATGCCACTCCCCGGCCTCACCTTCTGCTAGGATGGGCTTCACCTCCCACCTTTTGTTGCTGAAGAGAACTCAGAAAACCCCAGCTCTTCCAGTGCTCTCAGAGCCTAGGAGAGCACCGAGCTGGGTGCTTGCACGTGGGCAGTTGGTGTCTCCAGATCATTCAAATGGAGTGATATCCAGTTCAATCAACTCCTCCCCAAGAATTCCCAGCCCCTACCATGGGGATGCCTTCAAACACTCACATACACACACATATATATGGATACACACAGGCACACACCAACAACAAATTCAGGAAAATGGTGAGTTTCGCCTGGGCAGGGAGCACTCCTGCATTCCCGGCGAGGAGTTCTGAGTTGAAAAGTCCATCGTCAGTGTCACGAAAATAGTATATGCTCTTCAATGGGAAATAGGTGGGTAACTTGGCCCTTCCTGGGCTGATCGCACCACAGCCCCAGGTTGACTTCTGATAAGGCATATGGCAGAGTTCAGTGTGCTTGTTAGATACAAATGTCACGGATCAGCTCCTGGAAATTTTCTACCCTAATCGGCCTCAGGCTGTTTATTTTCAAATCTATGTATCGCTCTTTTAGGCAGGTTTCCAGGAGGATTATCTGGATCTGAGTGTATTTCCAGCTCCCTCCTCTCTTAATAATGGCTGAGAAGGAACTGGCCAAACCACAGGGACTGTATTTGAAGGGTAAATGGCACCTTTGCTGGAAACCGCATGGCAACAAACATTATTGTGCTGCCCCGCCTGTGCCTTCACAGGTTCTTGATTCTAATTTATGCTCTTTCAAAATGCGCCAAATTAGTAAGTATTTGAATCATTCCTACACGTACATATTATGCTTATTTTATTTTCCAGTATTTCAGGGTGTGTACCCAGAAATGAGAGGTGTTTTTAGCAGGTGCAACTACATTCTAGGCTCCCACCGAGCTCCTCTGCCCACGGAAGAAGGCTTTGTCCCTCCAAATCAGCTTCCTAGTGACATGGAGGTGTCCCTCCTTGATGTTTTACTTTCCCCAATGCAAACAATGCATCGTCTACTTCAATATTAGGCTCCAATCAGGTTTTTGACATCAGTATTTTTTCTCCACTTTTTGGAATGTGTGCCTGGAATTGTCTCTGGAAACCTGAATGGCAGGCTTGACTTTCATGCCTTACCTGGAGCCTATTTGTACTGGAAACAAATGTTTTTGTGTTATTCTCCTTAGGGAGGGCTATATTAATCAGAATACTCCTTCCCAGATCTCTTTGCGCACCAAATTGAATAAGGTTAAATGGCTCTCTATGGGATAAAGGTGGGCAAAGATGATTTGCATCTGGCAGTACCCTGAGACAGCTCATTCTGGTTCCTTGTGCTGGCCCCTGGGTACCCATTCTCTCCATTCATTCTGGCAAAAGGCACATGCATCTTGATGATCTAGAAGCAGTCCCACAGCATCAAGATCGAGGTTAAAAATAAGTGGGATCCAATCCAGCAACATTTTATGCTGATCACTATTCTGCTCCTTTGAAGAGACGTCAAATGCAGGTTGTGATCAGTTACATGGAGTTGACTTACTCGGCTTCCCCGCTTGGGATTACCTTGAGGAGAGAGTTCCTGGACTTGTCAAGGACAGCCGTTTTCCTTTCACCTCAAAGCGACGTCTCCCAGCCACTAAATGACAGAACAAGTGGCATTAGGACATCTCAGAAAAGTTTTCACATTCTATGTAGTATTTCCTGTTGCCATGAAGTTACTAGGAAACGTCTTATTAATTTCTTTTTTTTTTTTTTAAATCAGGAAATGGAGATCAGGGTGTCTGTTTGCAGGGACACCAACGCTGTGCAATAAGAAGAAGTGGGCAATATTAACAAAACAAAGGTTCGTCCTACGCATTTTTTTTTTTTGGTCTTTTTAGGGCTGTAGCAGCAGCATATGAAAGTTCCAGGCTAGGGTCAAATCAGAGCTGCCAGCCACAGCCACAGCCACAGCTCATGGCAGCACTAGGTCCTTAACCCACTGAGAAAGGCCAGGAATCAAACATGCATTCTCATGAATACCAGTCAACTAGTCAGATTTTTTTTTGTTGTCGTTTCTAGGGCCGCACCCACGGCATATGGAGGTTCCCAGGCTAGGGGTCTAATTAGAGCTGTAGCCACCAGCCTACTCCAGAGGCACAGCAACTCGGGATCTGAGCCACATCTGTGACCCACACCACAGCTCATGGCAGCATTGGATCCTTAACCCACTGAGCGAGGCCAGGGATTGAACCCAAAATCTCATGTTCCTAGTCGGATTCGTTAACCCCTGAGCCACGATGGGAACACCAACTAGTCAGATTCTTAACCTGCTGAGCCACAATGGGAACTCCCCACCCTGTAGAGTTTGAAAAACCTAAGAACGAATAGCACCCTACATTTGTGGTGGAGCTTGTACAGGTGGGATGATAAATGGGACAACTGTTTGGGAGGCAGGGTTTGGGGAAGAAGGAAGCAGGACACAGTGTCTGAAGGGAGACCAGGGGAGAGAAGCCTCATCAGGAGCATTCTGCACGGATGGAAAAATTGAAAACAAACTAATAAACCAGCCACACGGCTGTACCTCAAGCTCCGGGCACTCATTAGTGATCACATGATAGCACATGATAGCCATATTTTCTTGCTGGTAATGGGTTGTCTTCTTTCACCCCTTCGGAAGTTAAGGACTTTATTAAGGAGCACTTAATATCTTGGCCTAACCATGCAGCAACAGACTACCATAGTGGAAAGAGATTTAGGGGTTGGTGGAAAGAGTGTATGGAAGAAACAACGGAGAGAAACCATTTGAAACTCGTTGAGAAGCTGTTTCAACCAGTCCAGAGATGTTTATCTTAGCTCCTTATCTGTTAGCCACAAAGATGTACTGCGGCTCCATCAGACCTTGCAGCCCTTCCCCTCTGCCACCGTTTGGAAGTTTGGAGCTTACCATTCCGTGACCTTGGACATGATCGGGCACATCCTTCTCCCAGCTCACATCTATAGAGCACAGCTTGGGAGTTATGCCAACAAGCCCTGTGTGGCTCAAATGGGCTGAGAAGGGCCCTGCCCTGGGTGGGCACGCTCTCCCATCACTACCCAGTCCCAAGCACTGTTCCTGCAGCTGCTGCTTCTGTGAGGGTCAGATGCAGTCTCACTGATGAGTGGAAGGTGCTGCCAAGGCTCCCGGAGGCGGGGATGTTATCCTGTCACAGCTGGCAAAGAGCACGTTGAGATTGGATCACGAAGTGTTATTCTAAGTCACCAAGTTCATGTGTAAGTAATGGGAGACTCACACTCTCCGCTGAATGACGAAGACGAGCACGGACGCCTCGGCTCCAAGTGCATCTCACAGGAAACCGATAACCAGATGCGCCCACACCCGAGCACTTACAGAAACAGAGCCTCCTCCCCATCCTTCCCCGTCTCCTGCGGCCCATCCTCTATCCACATGAAGTGGCCGATGAACTCGTACCGGTTCTGGTCATGCAGCGTGGAAGAGCCTTTCCAAATGATGGGGACTTTCAGAAACAAAACAGTGATTTCTCATATAGAGATGTAGGAAATAACTACAAAAAGCCACTCCTCCACTATTTCTTCTGTAACATGGAGCCAAAGACTGAAATAAAAGGAAGAAAAAATGCATACCATGGCAATTTCTAATTTGTGGAGCATAATTTCAATAGCCTTCTATGTAACCTGCCCGTCTTTCTTTTTCTGTCATTAACCTAAGGAAATTTCCAAATGAGGAATCGTGCTCATTCTGTGAACAATGGACCTGATAAGGGTTGGAACAAATTCCTCTTTTGGCACTTATCTTTGGGTCTTATTTATATACTTTTGTGAAACTGGAATGAACGAAATGAGATAATCAAGATATGTCTGAAATGTTTGCGAAATAAAGCCTTTTACAACAAGGCACCCCACTCACAGACTAGGTCAAAAGCAGAACCATCTGCTTGGAATTGAACAATGGAACTGAAGTTGCTGAATTAGCTGTGAGAGAGCTTCCAGCTCAGTCCCCTTTTACTGTCACAGCTGAGCTCCACCCTGGGCGGCGCCAATACTCACCATCAGTTAGCAGTGCCGCGTCTGTCCGTGTGGTTTGGCAGCTGGTGGCGGGAGCTCTGGGTGTCTGTGGAACTGATGCAATGTGACGTCCATACTTGTTAGCTTCCGACCTTGATGAGACCACCTCAGAGGTGAGGGCCAGCTCCTGAGGCCAGAGACGTCAAATAAGAGAACCAAGTTCCCCAGGGCTTGGGGGAAAAGAAGCTGTGTCGACAACTTCTATGATGAGACAAAACGCTGACAGCAGAGAGAGGTTTCAGAGCTCAGTGTTTGATAGACCATGATGGAGGACTCTGAAGCAGAAGCAAGACCTCAAGTAGCAAGAAGGCTGCTGCTGCCCCTTCTTGGAGGGCCAGTGCTGTAGATCCACTGCAGGACCTGGGGAGACTCCTACTTCCAGTACCTGAGAGGCTTAAGTTTAAAGCCACCCTTATGAGCCCTTGTGGCTCCTGGGCAACTCCAGAGGTCCAGCCCTTCCAGCAGGCCCTCCAGTAAGACTTCGTTGCAGCTTCTATTCTAACCAGCTGAGAGGCCAGCTCAGGGCAACGCCAGTGTCGGGATGGCTTGTCCCATACCTGACTTAAGAGAGAGCTCTGTAGACTCCGTGGCTGCTGGCTGCTGCCGAGCCTTTCTTGGCCAAAATCCTCATGCTAGAAATGGCTCATCAAGTACTATCATGTCACAGGGTCCATCCTGATGTTTTAAAACCTTTTAGGAAGCACTACGTTATGCCCTGCTTAAGATAACGGAGCATCCTGAAGAAATAAAGACCATTTCAAATTAACATGTGGCCCATCTTTCAGAGTGTCCAATCCCCAGTGATATACTTTTTTTTTTTTTTTGGTCTTTTTAGCTATTTCTTGGACCGCTCCCGCGGCATATGGAGGTTCCCAGGCTAGGGGTCGAATCGGAGCTGCAGCCGCCAGCCTACGCCAGAGCCACAGCAATGCAGGATCCGAGCCGCGTCTGCGACCTACACCACAGCTCACGGCAACGCTGGATCGTCAACCCACTGAGCAAGGGCAGGGACCAAACCCACAACCTCATGGTTCCTAGTCGGATTCGTTAACCACTGCGCCACGATGGGAACTCCCCCAGTGATACACTTTCAATGGAATATAGAAACCTGCTGTCCAGTCTCAGGCCCACTTCCTACTGGATCAGTTGTTCTGTCTAAAGGCTTTTGTTTGTTTTATTTCCCACATCTGCTTTAATTTTCCCAAGTTAACATTTGTTTCTGTCTTTGAATGTTTTCATTAATAAATTATAGAAAGGGCTTGAATCATCGTAGTCTGCTCAGTTCCTAAGACGATCTTACAAAACATAATATGCTGTTGTGGTGTTAGTTTTTCCCATTGGCTTTTGCCCTGAGCTGTTGACTTTCCCAAGGTGCTCTCCCTCCAGTGTCAGACAGAAATGGACAGAAATTTTTTTTTTTTTGCTTTTTAGGGTCACACTTAAGTTCCCAGGCTAGGGGTCAAATCAGAGATGCAGCTGCTGGCCACAGCCATAGCCACAGCCACAGCAACACAGGATCCTTAACCCACTGAGCAGGGCCAGAGACTGAACCCATATCCTCATGGATACTAGTCAGGTTCACAAACCACTGAGCCACAGGGGAACTTCCAAAAACCAGTATTTTCAAAGCAATGTTCTTTATAGTTAAGAATCACTGGATTCATTCCTTTCTGGGCAGCAAAATATCGATGGCAACATGGTCAGAGTCCATCAGATGAGCTTCATAACCTAGAACTTTATGGAATTAAGTTTGTCTGTTTGTCTTTGGGCCACGCCCAAGGCATGCAGAAATTCCTGGGCCAGGGATCGAACCCGCGCCACAGCAGCAACCTGAGCCACAACAGTGACAACACAATGCCAGATCCTTAACTCACTGGCCCACTGGGAACGCCCAGAATTAAGATTTGATGGTAGGAGTGAGCTCAGGCTCTGAAGTTTTAACTGGATTTTTGCACTTACTTACGTGTAGGTACTCTCTTTATGGCCTGTGTGAACCAGATGTGTGTAACAAATATAAATAAGATAGGGTTTCTGCCCTCAAAGAGCTCACAAGCCAATAGGAGAGAAAGACAGGACCCAGATAAAAGCACAGGAGGGGATGGGTTTGGATGAATTTGCATATGATCGAAAGGATGACTGGATAGCCCGGGGTGGGGGGTGGGGGAGGATAGCAAGGGTGACAGCAACAAAGTGTGGTGAGGCCAGTCGGGGCCGGTTTCGGGGGCCTCTCGTCAGGATTAGGGAGGCTTTGAAGTATTTGAAGCAAGAGAGTGACATGCTCTGGTGTGTGTGTGTGTAAGAACATCAGTGCGGCAGCAGAGTTATAATTGGGCTGGAGAGCTGTGGATCGAGGCTGAGACCAGTTCGGAGAAGACTGCCATCTCTGGGAAGGCGATGCTGAGGACCTAGATCAAGTGGGAGCAGGGGAAGGTGCTGGAAGGAAGGGACCCGAGAGGTTTCAAAAGGAGCCGTGCAGATGTGAGTCAGCGAGACAGAGGGATGACGCTCAGACTTTACGGATGAATTACGGTGTAACTCACAGCGGCGGCGGGCCATCTTTTCAAATTTCAGCTTTATTGAGGGATAATTGCCATATAAAACTGTGAGATATTTAAAGCGTACCTTGTGGCGATCTGGTGTATGCACGTCTTGGGCGGGGACTCCCCCTATCTGGCTAATTAGCACCCCCATCCCCTCGCATGCTGACCTGTTCTGGGTGTGAGAACATTAAAATTCTGCTCTCTTAGCAAATTTCAACTATACCCTACAGTGCTGCCCACTCGATTCAGCATGTTTTAGATCAGATCCTCAGCCTTTATTCATCTCATAACTGAAAAGTGTGAACACTCTTACCAGCCTCTGTTTCCCTGCAACTCCCAGCCCCTGGCAACCCCTTTTCTATTCTCTGTTTCTATCAGTTGGACCTTTCTTTTTTTCAGACTCCACCTACAGGCGATACCAGGCAGCATGCAGGCATCTTTCTCTTTCTGGATTATTTCACTTAGCATAAAGCTCTCAAGGTTCGTCCCCAGGGTTACAAATGGCCTTGGTTCCATCGGCCCCCAAGTCCCGCAGCAGATGCCACGGGCCCAGCTGGGTGCTGTGCACGCGGTAGGCTGACTTGGCAGATGGGGAATCTACCTCTGCTGTGTCCGCAGGAAGCAAGCCCGCTCTTTGTCCAGGAGGAGATATTATCTCGTCGTCAAGGTCACTTGCTTTAAGCACAGGTCTGAGAAATGGCCATGGTGAAGCGTGGTAAGAATGTTGCCTTCTTGGTGTACTCAGCAGGGTGTGTGGAGCAGGAGAGGAGCAGGCAGGATGACCTCTGAACAATAAGCCTTCTTCCCTATACTTCCCTCTTGAGGGCCGCACTTGCAGCCCAGGGAAGTTCCCAGGCTAGTGGTCAAGTCAGAGCTGCAGCAGCCGGCCTACACCACAGCTAAAGCCACACAGGATCCGAGCCGCGTCTGCGACCTACACCACAGCTCAAGGCAATGCTGGATCTTTAACCCACTGAGGGAGGCCAGGGATAGAACCCCCATCCTCATGATATAGTCAGGTTCTTAACCTGCTGAAGCACAATGGGAACTCCCTTCCCTGTACATTTTTAAATATCTTTAGGGTGAATTCAAAGGGATGAAATTACTCAGCTAAAGAGTTTGCACTGCTAGAGACACTCGGTACCTGTTACCAGATGACCTTCTAGAAACTTCCTCTGGCAGGTTTGCTTTCTCAGTTGCAGTCTGTAAGATGATGGTTGCTGTTCCCGAGTGGGCCCAGGAATGATGTTTCTCACCAGAGCGCTCAGGCCCATGCTGGTGTTCTCTGCTCTTCCAGGGACATGTCTCGTTTGTATCAACGGGGAGGATGTTTCAGCAGAACCATTTCCTGATGGGTGTCAAGCTGAAAACAGAGTGCTCGCCCCAGGCTGGCTGAAACAGGAATCCTAAGAGAAGCAACCACATTGCCCCCCTCCACCCCCACGGCTGCCCACCGCCCTCCCCACGCCCCCACCCCCAGCCAGTCAAGTCTCTTCCTCTTCAGGAGGCCCAGGTCCTAGTTTCTCCTTTGATCCAACACTACGGACAGGGGGTGTGTCATGTCTGTGTGCTTATAGGTGAATGTGAATGACTTTTCAAGGCATCCTGAAAACACAAAATCATTCTTTGGATTGCTTTTGTCAAATAATAAAATTATTTGACATAAGTCTCATTGAAAACAGATGTGGAAATACACAGTTCTGACTTTTTTACTAACCTTCCCTAGGGGTTCTTGGCTTACGCCAATCTGCATTTTGATGCTGAAAGTTTCAGCATCTGTCTTTCCCAGGTGGGTTGTCCTTAATATCCAGGAAGACTTTGCAGCAGCGAACATGGGTAAGAGCAAGCCTGGGGCATCACCCTTCCTGACTCCATGGTGTAGTCCTCTGCATCTCCGCGTGGGCATGGCTTCCTCCAGCCCCAGGCCACAGTTGAGGCGTTCGGATCATTTAAGTCAGTTTCATAAAACGAGTAAACGGAGTGCAAGTTTCTGTTCGTTCTAAGCTCAAGAGGCTGCCTCTCCTGTTGGCAGATATCAGAATTTGCAGCTCACAGGATAGTAAAGCAAGAGCTGCATTTTCCTTTCTGTGCCTGTTACAAAGTCTAAGGTGGGCTGCCCAGGGCTGATAGCCTGATGCCGTGATCTTTCAGCTCCGTAGCTTTTTTGTTTTCAAATGTTTTCCAGATGGTTTCTGCCCCTCCAGGCATAACATCTGCTCTCCACTCAGCCGGAAGTGGGAAGGGCACAACTTTGCCTTTTTATTTTGGAACCTGGGGAGTGGTGGCCACATCTCATTGGCCAAAACTGCGTAATATCCCTGCCTTCAGATGCAGGACAAGAGGGCGGTAAGGAAGGATGTGGATGAGCATGTGTGTCGGATAAACCCACCTCCTGTCTTCCCCACTGTCTCAAGTAAGAAGAGGAAGGAGACAGGGAAATAGGAGTGGCTTCTGAGAGTTCATCAACAGGAGGCAATGGGAGCTCCCTTCACAGCCTCAAATAGGTCCACGGAGGCCCACGTCTGTGCCACCTTGTTCCGACCTAAACAGCCAACCCAGGATGAGGTATGTGAAACAGGCATGATTAGGAGGCCTGCTGGCTGAGGATCCGGGTTGGATGGCTCATTGGTAGGGGGGGTTCCCCAATGGATTAGTGGCTATTCTCAGAGAAGGATGGGCATTTTGAGTCAGGGAGTCATCAGCCTACCTAACCTCAAGAGAGTGAATGGGGATGGCAAGCAGATTCTTCTACGACTGGCTCCTAGTACCCCCAGTGGCCTCTTGGCTTTGGGACCGGGAGGAACAGAGCTCTGGTCTTAGCATCCAGAACCGAGCTCGAATCCCAGCTCTGCCCCATGACTCTGGGCAAATCATTCTTTAGACCTCCGTGACCTCATCCCTGAAGTAAGACTAGAAACACCCATGGATTATATGAGAAAATAGAGTGAGGGAGTTCCCGTCGTGGCGTAGTGGAAACGAATCCGACTAGGAACCATGAGGTTGTGGGTTCGAGCCCTGGCCTTGCTCAGTGGGTTAAGGATCCAGCATTGCCGTGAGCTGTGGTGTAGGTCACAGATGCAGCTCGGATCTGGTGTTGCTGTGGCTGTGGTGGAGGCCGGCGGCTGCAGCTCCAGTTGGACCCTTAGCCTGGCAACCTCCATATGCCGTGGGTGCAGCCCTAAAAAGACAAAAGACAAATGACCAAAAAAAAAAAAAAAAGGAATGAGCACACTCTGAGGGGCCTAAAGCTTTGTGTACAGAGAAGGTGTCATGATTTTTAGAACAGAGCCAAGCCCTGACTATCATTGCCGGCCATCGATCTGTTTCATTTACTGAATTTGACCTCACGAACAGAGACCATTGATATTTATAAGAAGAACCCCTCGGTGGTTTTTGCAAGCCTTCTGTCACTTCTCGCCAGCCATATCCTCTCTCACGAGTGGCTGGGGAGAGATGCGTGTGTGTATAGAACATGCGTGTGCTCCGCCCAAGAGCTATGTCTCGAAATCCCACCTGTCACGTATGTATGAGGTTTCCCCTGCGCGTTTGCGCTCACACGGGCCCCAAAGGGTTAAAGCAACATTCGCAGGAGCCGCGCACACACGTCTCTCCCAGGCTGTCCGAGGAGACAGTCACCCGACCACACGGCATCCAGTGAGGTAATTGTCCCACACGCATCTCCTCCTCCTCGGGAGAAGGGGCCTAAAATAGAAATAAACGATCAGGTTACAGAATGAACTCGGAACGACCAATTTTGGTTCAAGTAAAGGCCTCCGACCTCACCATCCCCTGATGATAAATCTTTCAGCAACAGGTTGCTCCCCCGCAGAAACAGACTGTCTGGCAATGTTTTCACCTTCTGCACTTGTCAGGATGGAGAGTGTGTGAGGCAGGGGCCTGAACACACACGCAACCCACCGCAGACTCACACCTGCTCCGGGCTTCCTCTTTCAGCGGCTGACGGACTGGTCGGTACCCTGGCTGCTGACGGGAGGGCGAGAAGGGAGCAGGCTGCAGTGCAACAGAGCATCTGCAGAAGGGAGCCGCTGACCGGACGCCCAAGAAGGGACAGGACCCAGCTCTCCCGCCAGAAGGCATGTCACTCTAAGGTCTCCCACCTCTTCGTTTCCCCTTGGGGTAGGTTACTTAGAGTCAGTCCTATATCCCTGCAAATTTACAGCACAACGTGCACGTGTCCACCTGGCCCAGGTCTACCTGCGTACTCGGGGAAGGGCCACGCGGGGATGGGGCTTCAACACTCTCCAGGGGTCTTGGTGACAAGTCGTTCAGGGGTGATGGGGGCGGGGGGCGGGGACCGGGGACCTAAACTCAGGAAGCCACTTCTACCCATTGGTGTGTTGTTTCTGACAAAGAAATAGGACAACATTATCTTCTTTGGTTTATTTCTCTGGTTTCCTTGCTGTTTGCTTTTCCCTCCAAATCACATAGGGCCACACTGCATTCAAGGGACCTGTGTGTCCCTACTAAGTGTCACTGACCGCTGCACTCATGGGAGGCTTTAGTGTTGGATCTGGCTGATCCCCTTCTGTCATCCAAAGGCTGCTTCTGCGAACTGATGGGCCGGCCACTTGACCCTTAAGCCTCAGCCTCCCGGGCCTGAGGTGCAAGTTCTTTTCTGGTTCCCCCCGGCCTGCTGGTCTGCATCCTCCTGGGTGACTGACAGGGTCCTGGATGGCCCCTACTGCGTCTTTGTGTGAATTGCCAAAGGCTCCCAGCTCTTGGCAGACTGACTGGAAGGCATCCCTCTTTGAACTCAGGCATCTGAGCCAGGGCACGTGGCTGGCATGTGGCTAGCGAGCAGGTCCTCAGCCCCCAGGCGCACCCCTCCGCCCAGCTCTCGGATGCACGTCGTGGCCCTGACTGGCAGCCACACCTTTCTCTTTGACTCCAGCCAGAGTGTCACAGAGAGGCTGGCCACGGGGCAAGTCAGGCAGTGCTCACTCTCCAGGCCCTTTGACTCCTGCGTCGGGGACCGTAACGTCTTGGCGCGGACAGCAGCAGCTCCACTTGTGCCATGGAGACTTTTGTCTCATTTGTTCACTCAGCCCGTCCTCACTCAATGAATGTCTTCCAAGAGCCAGGCATGTACAAGGTGCTGAGGGTATTGAAGAGACAGAGACCAGGACAGATGTGGTCCCTGTGCTCCCGGGCCCGGGTCTAGGCAGGTGACGGGGAGGCAATCTCACCACATAGGTATGACGGCGGCGGTGCTGGGGAAGCAGGGAGACTTGGTTGTTTGGTTTGGGGTATCTGTCACAAGAACAGCAGGAGAAGACTATGCCAGGGTTGGAGTTCTCTTGTGGCTGAGCGGATTATGAACCCAGCTAGTTTCCACGAGGATGAGGGTTCCATCCCTGGACTCACTCAGTGGATTAAGGACCCGCGTTGGCGTGAGCTGTGGTGTAGGTTGCAGATGCAGCTCGGATCTCACGTTGCTGGGGCTGTGGTGTAGGCCAGCAGCTGTACCTCTGATTCAACTCCTAGCCTGGGAACCTCCATATGCCACAGGTGTAGCCCTAAAAAGCAACAACAAGAAAAAAGAGGGTGAGAAATCAACTTTGAAAAAACCCTTGTGAATGTTAAGGCTACGAGGCAGTGAAGGATAGAGACCCTCCAGGAACCAGAGGGAGATGTAGGTGGAGGGAACGAAGCTAGAGAAGGAGAGAAGGCATGAGAGGAGGGTATTGACATGTCCAGGAGAGGGACCACCAGTGCGGTGGTCTCATGAGCTGCTTGGGGAGGGTGTCATCCATGGGCCCTCCTGGAGATGCTGCAGCCGTGTGGTCCCTCTGAGGCCTGAGGCCCGGCTGCATCTGGTGAAACTTCATTTCCACGCAGGTGTTGGTGACATGGTCAAGTCATGTAGTGAGAGATTCAGTTGCTCCCGCCCTTGGTGGCCTGTCCACACAGTGTCATGAGGGGAAAGGGAGGGAGATTTCTGTCCCACTACACAGAGATGGAAGGAAGATGGTCCCAGCACTTGGGCCCTTCAATCAAGTCACACTTTCTCTGTCCCTTGGTATGAGAGACATGTTGGAGACAGAAACCTCCTTTAACAAAGGGTAAAGCTTGCTTCCTAGAGTTCTTTTGGCAAAAGGATTATTGAAAAATGTGTGTTTTTGGTCAAGGGAAGAGTCCTCAAATCAGACTTCTGGGTTCAAATGCCAACCCTACAATTTCCTTGGGCTGCCATGTTGAAATGCCATAGATTGGACAGCAATTAATAGTAAACAACAGAAATTGATTTCTCAAAGTTCGGAGATGGGGTGTCAGTGTGGGCAGGTTCTGGTGGTGGTCCCCTCCCTGGCTTATGGATGCTACCTTCTCATTGCACCCTCACAAGGAAAAGAGAGGTGGGTGGAGAGAGGGAGGGAGAGAAAGGGAGAACTAGTGTGCTGCCTCTCTTCTTATAAGGGCACTAACCCCATCACAAGGGCCCCACCCTCATGACCTCATCTAACCCTAACTACTTCCCAGGGGCCATCTCCGAATTCCCTCACATTGGGGGTTAGGACCTTAATGTGAATTTTAGGGAGACACAAACATTCAGTCTGGAACATTCTATCCTTGACCCCTCAAAATGATGTCCTTTTCACATGTCTTTCTACTCCAGCTACTTCAAAACCCTCAGCTGGCTCCAGCAACAATTCTAATGTCCAAAGTCTCATCTAAATATCATGTAAACAGATATGAGCGGGCCTCCAGATACAATTCATCTTGAGGCAAAATGCCTCTCGGTGTGAACCTGTGAAGCCAGACAAGTTACACACATCCACAGTACAGCGGTAGGACAGGAAGAAGATGGGTGTTCCTGTTTCGCAAGAGGACACTGGAAGGAGGAAGGGGTGATAGGTCCCAAACAAGCTCAAACCCAGCAAGGCAAACCCATTAGATCTTAAAGCTCAAGTACAATCCCTGCTGGTTTGACCTTCACTCTCCAGCCCATGGGGAGGCAGCAGCATCTCCAGGGGTCGGAGGGGCAAGCCCACCCACCTGGTGCTCTGTGAGGGTGTGGCTGGTGGCAATCGTGATCTTTGAAATTGAGGAAGAGGCAGCCTTGGCACCCTCCCCACCTCCAGGCCTGCGCCTCCTGGGCCTGTGTTGGGAGTGGCGCCCCTAAGCTCTCCTTTGGGGGTACTTCTTCCTTTTTCTCGAAACGCAAGTTTGCAGCTGAATAGCTCTGTGGTCCCATCCCCTGAAATCCAAGAAGCCCAGCAGCTTCCTTCATTCCGTCCTGCTCTCTCTGTGCCGTGTCCCTGGTACAATCCCATCTCTGTGCCTGGCTTCTCTCAACATGGCCTATTAAGTGTGGGAGTTGAATCCGCGATCGCCTATCAAGTGGTTTTCCAGCCATTTACTAGTGTCCTCAGAACGAGCTTTCTCATTATTTTCAGTATAGCTGAGAATTTTCCAAACCTTCAAGTCTGGCTCCGTTTTGCTTAAAAATTGTTTCCTCAAGTAACCTCTCTCGGCCCGAGCCACCACACCACCACACCACCACGCTGCTGCACTGGGACCTGAGCCCACGGCACCGGCGTTGAGCAGGGCCCTGCCACCCGAGCCCTGGGGCAGCTGCCTGAGTGGTTGTTGCTGTTGCCATCAGGCCCGCGCCACCACCAGGCCCGCGCCACCAGAGCCCCACTAAGAAGCCTCCGCCGCTGCCGGGGATGGAGCCCAGATTTTGAATTGAGCGCAGCAACGTGCAGCGCCTCTGCACAGGGCCGCCCAGCAAGCTGAGTTGTCCACACAGCTGCTTCCCATGAGGAACACAAGCGTCAAATGCGGGGAGCGAGGCCTCTGCTTGCGGCCTCCCATAAGTGTGTGAAACCAGACTAAACACCAAGGAAAAAAAGGCTTGCGATAACATCATATTGGGATTGGAAAAAACATATTCGGCTGTCAGGATTTTAAAACTTTCTTTGAGATGGGATTAAGATGGTGGAATAGAAGGACTGGAGCTCAACTTCTCTCCTAAAAACAACAAAATTCACAACTAAAGGCTGAGCAATCTTCACTCGAATGGACCGGAAACCTTAAAAAAGATATCCTACTCCAGAAGACAAAGAGGAGGCCACATCAAGAGGCAGGAGGGGTAATTACATGATATAAACAACCCCACACCTCCCGGGTGGGAAGCCCCACAGACTGGAAACTAACTGGTTCTCAGAGACTCACCTACAGGAGTGAGAGTTCTGAGCCCCACATCAAATCCTCACGTGTGGGGATCTGGCACTGGGAGAAAGAGCCCCTGGAGCATCTGGCATTGAAGTCCAGTGGGGCTTGTGTGCAGGAGCTCCACAGGACTGGGGGAAACAGAGACCCCATTCTTAAAAGGTGCACATGGGCTTTCATGTGAACTGGGTCCCAGGGCAAAGCAAAGTCTCCATAGGAATGTGGGTCAAACCTGACTGCAGTTCTTGGAGGGAAAACAGGGGTGAATGTGGCTTGTTGTGGGGGAAGGACATTGGAAGCAAAGCTCTCGGAATATTCAGCAGCCGTGCCTTT